>NW_027645807.1:0-162852 GCF_949319135.1 Squalius cephalus
ATCACTGTTGGACTGAAACCAGATCGTGAGTCAGGTGTCGTTCTGTTATTCTGTATAGTTTTAAATAACAATATTAAAGTATTTTGAAGAATGTTTATGTGTGTGTGTGTGTCAGTGAGTGTCTCTTCCTGTGTGTATTTTGAGGGTAATAAGGAGGGGTTCGTATGTTAGTAATCATCAAGGTGCAGGTGTGTGTGTGTGTGTGTGTGTGTATTTGTGTTTGTGTTTGTGTGTGTTTGTCTCTTCCTGTGTGTATTTCTGGAAGGCAGTGAGTGTTCGGATCTTTTTAATTCTTCAGCCATCCGAATGGACTAGTGACAGGCAGCACCTGCGCAGAGAATAGCTATCACACGAGTCGGCAGGCAAAGTGCATTAATCATTATAACACTTCAATTCAATGTTTTACTAAATGCACCTCCGTCGCCTACCACACAACCGTCTGCTACATTAGTTTACTTTATGCTTTGTTAATTATCCAGAGTTCGAACATATCGCAAACTGAGAGAACTGAACAGTACACGCGCTAATTTAACTACAAATTAAGTCTCTCAGCACGGACTAAGCGCAGCCAATGTCAACAATTACACAAGTACGAAACTTTAAACATTCCTAAATTAAAGTACAGCAGACCGTAGCTCATGGTAAACATTTCAAAAGGTTCTAAATTCGCTACATACTGTTGTATTACATATTTATTAAATGTTTAATTTAGTTTTTCCACTGCAATAGTATATAAACTGATAAAGTTTATAGACTGATTTATTGAGTCTCCAGCAAGAGTCTCCTTTTCTGCCAGACCTGTTTTCTCTATTGTGTTTTAAATGAGTCAGATCACTTTATTCTCACCTTTCGGAGCCCAGACGTTGAATCGTTAGGTTGATTGACCTTCACCTTTTGTCTTTAATGGCTCTGGGATGGCTCTTGGAATTGGAGTTCCTGGCCAGTATCAGCATGTGAATAGTTATGCTGATTCAATTGAGACTGCTGGTCTGGGGCGGGTTCCTTGACCTGTATACTCATTTACATGCTTTGTTTGAATTTGTCTCCACCTTCAAAAGTCCCTCCTCCTGTTGCTATTAGTAATCAAAAACAATTTCTAAAGCTAGGTCTTCTAAACATTAGATCACTCACACCTAAGGCAGTTATTGTAAATGAAATAGTCACAGATAATAGCTTCGATGTACTTTGCCTTACTGAAACCTGGCTTAAACCAAATGATTATTTCGGTCTAAATGAGTCTACTCCATCAGGATACTCCTATAAGCACGAGCCCCGTCTGATTGGTCGTGGCGGCGGTGTTGCAACAATCTATAGAGATATTCTCAATGTTACTCAGAAAACGGGCTATAAGTTTATTTCGTTTGAAGTACTTGTACTAAATGTTACGCTCTTAGATGCTAGAAAAACATCCCTATTATCTCTAGCCTTGGCTACCGTATATAGACCGCCTGGGCCTTACGCTGATTTCCTAAAAGAGTTTGCAGATTTTCTCTCAGACCTATTAGTTAATTTCGATAAAGCATTAATTGTTGGAGACTTTAATATCCACGTAGATAATTCAAATGATGCGCTAGGGGCTGCGTTTACAGATTTATTAAACTCCTTTGGGGTCAAGCAAAACGTTACCGGACCAACTCATCGTTTTAATCATACACTCGATTTAATTATATCACATGGAACCGATCCAACCGATATAGATATCATTCCACAAAGTGACGATGTCACTGACCATTACATGGTAACTTGCATATTACGTACTCCTGTAATATGTCATGCTGCGCCGCGTTATCGATTAGGCAGAACAATCCTTCCATCTACCATAGATAATTTTTCAAATAGCTTATCTGATCTGTCTCAGCTGCTCAGTGAACCTAAACAAACAGATGAACTTGAGGAATTAACTAGCACTATGAGCACCATTCTCTCTGGATCATTGGATATTGTTGCACCCATTAGATTAAGAAAGGTTAGAGAGAAAAGTAAAGCACCATGGTACAACAATACTACGCATGTTCTAAAGAGAGAAACCCGTAATTTAGAGCGTAAATGGAAAAAAACTAACTTAGAGGTCTTTAGAATCGCATGGAAAGACAGTATGTCACGTTACAAAAAGGCCCTAAAAGAGGCCAGGGCTGAGCATCTCCGCAAACTAATAGAAAACAACCAAAACAATCCTAGGTTCTTATTTAACACTGTGGCTAGACTAACAAATAAACAGATGTCTCCTGAACAAAATATTCCGTTCCAGTTAAGTAGTAATGATTTCATGAAGTTCTTCACTGAGAAAATAGAAAACATCAGAACCACAATTGTAAACGTTCAATCCTCAATTGCGTCTTATAATTCAGCCTCAATTATCACCCCGCAAGAACAATTACAATGCTTTACAACTATAGAACAAAAAGAGTTAAATAAACTTATCACTTCATCTAAAACAACAACATGTTTACTAGATCCTATACCAATTAAACTTTTGAAAGAAGTGTTACCTATAGTGGAGGAGCCTCTCCTCAATATTATAAACTCGTCTTTATCTTTAGGTTATGTTCCAAGAACATTTAAACTGGCAGTTATAAAACCTCTCATTAAGAAACCACAATTAGATCCACATAATCTAGCAAATTATAGACCCATTTCAAATCTACCTTTTATGTCTAAAATACTAGAAAAAGCTGTGTCCGCTCAACTGGGCTCTTTCTTGCAAGAAAATGACATCTATGAAAAGTTTCAGTCTGGATTCAGGCCGCATCATAGCACTGAAACTGCGCTTGTTAAAATTACAAATGATTTACTTTTATCTTCTGACCAAGGCTGTATCTCAATACTAGTTTTACTTGATCTTAGTGCTGCGTTCGATACTATAGATCATACAATACTCTTAGATCGACTACAAAATTATACTGGTGTTCAAGGACAAGCACTAAGCTGGTTTAGATCGTATTTATCTGACCGCTACCATTTTGTTTATTTAAATGGAGAAAAATCGATCATAACTCCAGTAAACTATGGAGTGCCGCAGGGATCTGTGTTAGGCCCTCTATTATTCTCAATATATATGCTGCCACTTGGAAATATTATAAGGAAACATGGAATTAGTTTCCATTGTTATGCTGATGACACTCAAATCTATATTTCATCACGGCCGGATGAAAACGCTAAATTATCCAAATTGACAGAGTGTGTTAAAGATATAAAAGATTGGATGACGCGCAATTTTCTTTTATTAAATCCAGACAAGACAGAGGTACTAATCATCGGTTCAAAAAACCACCCACAAAACCTCTTACAATACAACTTTAACATCGTAGGATGTCCTGTTACTTCATCCTCTACAGTAAAAGACCTGGGTGTTATATTAGACTGCAACCTGTCTTTTGAAAATCATATTTCATATGTTACAAGAACAGCCTTTTTCCACCTTAGAAACATTGCTAAGCTACGTAATATGCTATCTGTTTCTGATGCAGAAAAGTTAGTTCATGCATTCATGACCTCGAGACTAGATTACTGTAATGCTTTATTGGCTGGTTGTCCTGCATCCTTAATAAACAAGCTACAGTTAGTCCAAAATGCTGCCGCTAGAGTTCTAACTAGATCAAGAAAATATGATCATATAACTCCAATTTTATCATCACTACATTGGCTACCTATAAAGTTCCGTATTAATTACAAGGTATTGCTACTGACTTATAAAGCCCTAAACGGCTTAGCTCCAGTTTATTTAACGGATCTTCTATCGCCCTATAATCCATTGCGCTCTTTAAGGTCAGTAAATTCGAGGCTTTTGGTCATACCTAGGATATCCAGATCCACCAAAGGAGGGAGAGCATTTTCACATTTAGCTCCAAAACTCTGGAATAGCCTTCCTGATACTGTTCGTTGCTCAGACTCGCTCTCCCAGTTTAAAACTAGATTAAAGACGCATCTCTTCAGCCAGGCATTCATATAATACTTTTAATCTTACAGTTAAATCCGACCTCTAGTTCATAAACGCCAGAGGAGAACTGGCCCCCGACTGAGCCCGGGTTCTCCCAAGGTTTTTTTTTCTCCATTAGGTCACCTGATGGAGTTTTTCGGTTCCTTGCCACTGTTGCCTTTGGCTTGCTCAGTTGGGGATATTTGGGAATATTTAATTTAATTAATCAATCAACGATACTATTGATCAGCATTACCAAACGTGGACGTTCCACTAGAAACAAACATTGATGTATTGTTTTATTACTGTGAAGCTGCTTTGATACAACCTATGTTGTGAAAAGCGCTATATAAATAAACTTGACTTGACTTGACTTGACTCCTAAAATGCCTATAAGACACCATGTAAATTTATGTTAGATTAGATCATGTTGGATTTCTGCAGCCACGTACAGCGGAGTTCTCAATAAAGAATAACTTCCGTTGAACGCGATCCCAACTGTCTCCTGGTCTCTGCTTCGATGAAAGAAAACTTTACAACAATACCAACGGGCTGTGTGCTCCTGACGATGGGTTGTGAATAAACAATGGACGCGTCGCTACTCCTTTTACGTTTTTTTATGAAGCTTACCGCGAAACTGCGCATACTCATACCCAAATAACCATCACGCAACAAATAATCATTATGAAATAAATATAATTTGCTTAAATAAATCCTTGTTATATATATACATATACATATATTAGGGGTGTAACGATTCATCAACTACATCGATGTATCGACTTATATTCTTAATGATCCAACTACATCGATCTGTGCGCGGCAAGTTATATCGATCTAGACATATATCGATCTAACATCGTTTTAAAAGGTAATGAATTGATTGTATCGATACTATGAAATAACGCATTGGATTTAAGCACGTCAGACTTTATAAGGATGTTTTTTTCTTAGCACTGAAGGGTTAAAATTTAAGAATATGTTTTCAGATATGCTTCCTTACATAACATCACAGTGAAGAATACTGATTTTAGCTTTTAAAGGAGAACTTGGTAACTTTTTTAACTTAATAAAACTGTCTAGAAATCATTTGGATGGTTAAACAACCTGTTCTGGTGATACTGGTGACTTTCCCCTCTCCCCCCAGCGTTCCCAGGCGGAAAACCAACCTTGCAACTTGGGGACTACCGTCGCGGCAAAATAGAAATTGGAAGTCTCGTGAGAAGCGGGAACGAGAACGAGAACGAGCGCGAAACACGAATCGCTTTACGGCAATTCAACATAAACACACACGCATGTATGATGTATTACCAGATTACCCACCTCGGTAGACAAAGCTCCACACGATTCAGTTGGCTTGCTCCGATCAAAACAAACGCACACGAGCAGCGGTAGAGAGGGGGAGGAGGCCGCCGCAAGTGAGTTTTTTACGACCGTGTTGTGACATATACGCCCCCCCACAGCTGTAGGGGGAGCTCGTGTGGAAAACATGCGACAACAAAAGGGAAAATCAGCGAAGAAGTGACTAGAGTTCGCTAGAGTTGCCGAGTTCTCCTTTAAGGTTAAGATCTCAGCAAAGTTGAAATTCCTGTTTTCTTTAATGGCTCTTCGAGCCCCAGTTTCACTCAGACTGATGGGATTAGCACACGAATGATTACCCAAATGGCTCTTGGAGCCTTATGCTGATTGAATTAGGATTGGCCAGACCCTCACAGTCTAGAGTGTTACCTTAACCTGTATACCTAATTTGCATGCTTTGTTCAACCTCAATGTAAATCCCTCCCCCTAAATGTCTATAAATTTGCAAGGCAACTCTCTTGAGTTAGTCTTGATGATGATGATGAACTACAGACTACTTGGAAGAATAAATCTCTTCTTCTTATAAGATCCATCTCAAGTCTCCTGGTCTCTGCTTTGAAGAAAGAAAAACTTTACAACAGATGGTGCCGTGTGACCCGGATGGAGAAGAAGGAAACTCAAAGAAATTTAAGCTCAAAGAACTGAATCTTGAAACTTCAAGCTCAACAAAAGATCTGACAAAGATTGCCAGACTGAATCTTTCCAGCTTCCTCCAGATTGAAAACTTCAAGCTCCAAAAAGATCTCAACAAAGCTGACTGAGTTCCAGACTGAATCTTGAAACTTCAAGCTCAAAGATCTCAACAAAGCTGACTGAGTCCCAGACTGAATCTTGAAACTTCAAGCTCAAAGATCTCAACAAAGCTGACTGAGTTCCAGACGAATGTTTTCTGTACAACCAACGATTCGGTGAGTTTCACTCCATTTCAAAGAACCAATGCAGACCAGAACAAATGTTTTCCTCTGCCGCCTCCCAGGGTTACCCACTAACTAAAAAATAAACGTCTCTTGGGTACCCAATGGTAAGGACTTTATACTTTGTGCTGGTCTTCAACAGGAAGCAACACGACCAGTCTCCGCACATCCCTGCGAAGGACGATAGTAGAAGGTAAGGTAGAATCTTTTGGCCGGGTCCTGGCAACAAGGGAGGCAGGAAGGCCTATACAGGTTGCCACGTCAGCATCTCGGACCACTCCAGACTTATCCGAATAGGTGACGACGATTCGACCGAGCCGGAACTGTCCTCTCAGGGCATTTTGGTCTGCGATACAAACCAGATCTCCAACCTGGACACTTCTTTACACTCTGTGCCACTTATGCCGGATAAACAAGTTTGGTCCCGCTAGTTCACTCCACTTTGACCAGAATTTGTCAACTCCCGCTTGAACAGCCCTTAGCCTACGTCAAGAGTGGGTTTCTAAGTCGATACTGTGCATGTCTCCTCTTTGTCCGGTGCGTCCCAGGATGAGGGAGTTAGGAGTCAAGTACTCTACTGTATCCTCTTGCTCTTGCGCTTTGGCGTCGATGGGTCGTTCGTTAGTTAGGTTGGCTGCTGAGTAGAGAAGAGTTTGGAACTCCCCACAGGTGTAGCTGCCGGTTGTTCCGCCGAGGCTATTGAGAGCTCTTTTGATAAGTTTGACAGCTGCCTCGCTCCATTTCTGTGGGGCGAGTCCGCAGGATGGAAATCCCACTGCCATTCAGTTCCATTTTTGGCTGCTATGTTCTCGACAGCCACCTTCTGTAAGCATGCTAAGTGCTTGTGTAGATCTCTCAGAGCAGACTTGGCACCCATGAAATTTTTGCCTCTGTCGGACCATAACTTCCGAGGGTGCCCCCTCAGGGCAGTGAATCTGGAGTAGGCTTGAAGAAAGCTCTCGGCAGACAAGTCGTCAACGAGGTCCGCGTGGATGGCTCTGGAAGCCATGCAATAATATACAACTCCCCAAACCTTTTTCTTGGTCCGTTTCTTTACTGCATCACTGACCTCAAAGGGACCGAAGAGGTCCAATGTGGTATACTCAAAAGGGTTTGCTCTGCTAGTACGCTCATGAGGAAGGTCGCTCATGACTTGTTGGCATAGCTTTGCTCTTTGCTTCTTGCAAGTAACGCACTCGTTAATAATCTTCTTGACTATCCTTCGGCCTTCTATGACCCAAGCTTTTCTTCTCGTACGTAGCAGTGTAGCAGCAACACCTTCATGATTGGCCTCATGAGCTTCTCTAGCCAGCAAAGTCCCCAACCATGACTGGAAAGGGATCAACGGTACCACTCTACCGTCTTCACTCCAAGATTGTACTCTACCGCCACAAAGCAAGAGTCCTGTGTTTTCAGCTTTGGTTACAACTAGGCGGTTCAAGGCTGTAGTCTTAAAGTTCAAGCCGTCCTGGGCAGCAATGGCTAAGTCTTGAAAAGCAACTGTTCTCTCTTCTACAGACAGCTTAGAACTCTTTGCCTCCCACTTTGCTGAATTCAAGGCTCGGTACTTCACACTTAGCCAAGTTTCTGCAGCTCGTCGAACCCAAGCGACAGTTCCACATAGTTTTGACAAGCTACTGAACCATTTGGGCTCCACCAGGCGCACAAGAGCCACGCCCCAAAGTTTCTTTCTCTTCCTTTCTACTGCTTGAGTTGGACCTTGGTCTTTTGGCAGTGGTTGGAGTATATTAACTCCTACGTTAGCGCCATCATCAGCGCTACAGGGTCTTGAAATCTTTTGCGATTGAGCTCTGGTGGTTACAGCTGAGAATGCTTTTCTTTGTAACTTTTTTACCTTATCAGCAACTTTGGTCACAATTTCGCTGGCCATCTTCACAGGCCATTCAGCTTCAGGTCTTTTTAGGAATTCGGGGCCTTGTTGCCATTCTAACTCTTCATCGAGCTCTTCAGGAGTTGCTCCCCTTGTGACGATGTCAGAAATGTTGAGGTTGCCGTCAACCCACCTCCAGTCATCCACTGGCCCAGCCATCTGTATTTCACCGATTCGGTCGGAGAAGAATGTTTGGTAGCCATAACTATCCTTCTGGATCGCCCCTAAGATAGTTAGGCTATCCACAAAGTGGACCCAGCATTCGACCTCAAGGTGGCAGTGCTTCTCAAAGTACCTTTTCAACCGGGTTGCGAAGACAGCGCCACATAACTCTGCCTTGATCACGTCCCCTTTTTGGTTGAGAGGAGTAAGTTTGGCTTTCGATTCAACAAACCTCACAACAACTCCTCCTTGCGTTTCCCAGCGGAGATAAAGCACAGCACCGTAGGAAGCCTCACTCCCATCCGAAAACGTGACACCCATAGGGCGGCCCATGGCTCCAAAAGGTGTGAGACTTCTTTCGAACTTTATCTTGCCAAGTCTCACGTACTCTTCAAAGAGTCTAATAGCAGCCTCCCGGATTTTTGGCGACAGTGGGTCATCCCAAGTATCTTTAGTTGGATTGCCTATACTTGCTTCTTGGTAGGATTCCCTTACGAGCATTACTCCTTTCTGCTTTGCTGGAGTGCCAAGACCGATAGGGTCGTAGAACCCAGCGACCTGACTTAGAAGTACTCGACGAGTTAAGGGGTTTGGAGTTCCACTTCTTACTTCATCTTCCTTCAAATCAATTCCCGTCCTCATCTTGCCTCGCTTCTTTGAGAAATTGATGGACGTCAACACCCGAAGTTTGTCGGTCTCTGGTTCGTAGCCGACACCCAGCGCTTTACTTTCTTCGTCTCGCATCTGATTAGGCAACACCAGAGTCTTAGGCGCGGACAAAGTTGTCTCACTGTTACTGGAGTTAGCTGCAGTTTCTAACCTCCCACTTTGGCCTGTCAAAACCCACGGTTTTAGGGAGAAGCTTCCAGCCTCCAAGATCTTTTCAACTCCGTTGGTGATCTTTTCCAGTGTTTTGATGTCATTGTGGGATGTTAATATGTCATCGACATAGTTGTCTTCTACCAGAACACGGCGTTCTTCAACCATGGCTGCAAACTGTGGAAGATTAGCAGTCTCCCTCATAGCGTCCTGGGCAATGCAGCCAGCAGGTTTATCCCTGATGTTAACGAAGCGAAGGTTTGAATCTCATCCTCTGGGTTGTCTCTCCAGAGGAATCGATGGAGATGAACTTCTTTGTCTTTAAGCCAGACAGAATTATACATTTTCTTCACGTCGCCTAAGGCGGCGTACAATCCAGTCCTGAATCTTAGAAGGACTCCTCTGATCTGATTTAGGACATCTGGGCCCTTGTACAAAAGGTCATTCAAACTCACCCCGCGGAACTCTTGGCTGCTGTCCAATACAATTCTTACAGGGGTAGAGGATGAGTGTGGATTGGGTGCGACTAAATGGCTGATGTACCACTTCGGTCCCTTCCAGCTATCAAGTTCTTCTTGAGTGAGTTTGGTGGCAGCTCCCCTTGAGAACATCTCGTGGATTTGCTCCCTGTACGCAGCCTTCCACTCCGGCTCCCTCTCGAGGCGTTTCTCACTGTTGAGGAAAGTCGCCTCCACTGCACGTCGGTTGTCTGGCAGTGTCGCAGGGTCTCCTTTCCACGGATAAGCTGCGTCCCAGTGAGGAGACTTGCTGTGCTTGTCTGCTTGCACATAGGTGAGGCATTCTTTGATCTTTCCTATTTCTCTTTCCTCTCCTAGTGTCATTTCTTTGCCACCAGGGGGACATCTACCGCATTTGCAGCCACCACATTGAGGGTCGCAGGCAGCGCCGACGCTGTCCCACTTGAACCAATCGAAAATTTCTTTGTTGGTGACCGCAGTACTCCTGAGGATTGTTTCTCTATTAACCACTTTAGCTTTGGCAAGTCCAGTTGGGTCAACAAGGACTTCTTTATAAGCCTTCGAAGCTGATCTCATTGAATGTGCAAAATGAGTTTCGGACCTGTGCACCACTATGTCTACTTTCTCGAAGAGGTCAGGATGAGCTCCGCCGACCGTTATTCCCAGAGGACCGTCCCAGAGGACGAGGTCTCCTTCCACTTTGATTGGCTGTGGGACCAGGCGACCTTCCCTATGACTGATTAGTAAGTCGATCTTCTCTGGATGGACCAAGTCGTGAGCGGCGATGTTAGGAAAGAATTTCAGTAGTTGCTGCGGCGTGACTGCTTGGTTCACTTTTGCAATGTTCTCCAGGCCGTAACATAGGAGCTTGTGCTCCGCCACTGTACCCTTCTGTGTTTTTACTCTTAGGGTGTATTCACACCTGCCTCGTTTGGTTCGATTGAATCGAACTCTAGTTCGTTTCCCCCCTTGGTGCGGACCTTTTGGGCAGGTGTGAATACAGCAATCGAACTCGGGTGCGGACCAAACAATCGAACCGAGACCCAGCTGAAGAGGTGGTCTCGGTACGGTTCCAAACGAACTCTGGTACGGTTCGTTTACGGTGTGAACATGAACCGAGTCAACCGACCCAACTGCAGAAAACTGCGTCTTTTTATTTGACTGCTCTTATGAGGATACTTAACAAAACGGACATTTTGGCATAATGGTGTCTAAAGGGAGCGAGCGAGCGAGCCAGAGTGCGCGCACGGCAGAGAGAGAGGGAGCGAGAGACCTTGCGTGCGTGTGCCAGCTAGTGTGCCTCACGAAGCGCATGTAAGGACCCAAGCAATCAGTTGTCGGTGCGGGGGGGCTTTTATCTATACCATATAGTTTCTTCATATTGCGTTTGTAGAGAATAACACCAAATCAGTAAAATAACAAATATTACATTACGAAATATCTCCATGCTGAGCCTGTTTGTGCACTTCCTGCTTTTCCCTGCTTGAGAATTCCTGTCCAATGAATGGACGACCTTAGCACACGTGTAGTTTTGTTTACACATTTTGGTTCACTTGCAAAAAGAGCAGTGTGAAAGCGAACCGTACCAAACAAAAAAAATCAACATCCTATTTGGTCCGGACCAAAGCAAGTGAACTATCGGACTTTCCTGGTGTGAATACACCCTTAGTCTCAGAGTATACCTTTTGGTAACAACTATCTTCTCCATTCCTCCAACTCCTTGCACAATCAGCTTGATGTTTTCGCCTTTCAGCTTAAGCCGCTCAGCGGCTTCATTTGAGATATAATTGGTATCTGAAGCAAGATCAATTAGTGTACCGATTAGCTGGCCCGAGTTAGTCGTCACGGAGAGTAGCATCATTACTACGGGGTACTCTATTGGCTCACTGTCTGAACTAGTGCACACTGTTGTTGAAATCTTATTTGAGAAAGCTTCTTTGACCTCTGCTTTCAGCTCTGGGGAGAGTTTGGCAAGAACCTCCTCTTGTTTGTCTGTCAATCCAAGTCTCTTTTTCTCTACTTTCACTTTGCATTGCTCTTCATTCTTTTTATCATTCTTTTTCGTCTGTGGCAACGGGCAGAGTAAGTAGTTGTGGTCTGAGGACCCTCCTTTCTGACAGTCTTCTTTGGAGCATAGAAACCTTTCAGTGCAGCTGCCGTCCTCATTATGGATGCGCAAACATTTGGGGTATACTCCTGACTTCTTTAACTGAGCTTTCTTGCTTGACAGGTTGAGCTTCTTGAAGGCTTTGCAAGCAAACAATCTACCTGCATGCCCTTCGTCCCCACAGGTTATGCATGATCTAGGATGAGAGCCCTTTTGGATAGATGTAGCCTTGCCTTCTTTTCTCTACTCTTTTCCTGTGACCTCTCAGTATCGTCTTTTGAGCTAGGCTGCAGTTGATCCAACTCTTCTAGAATGTCATCCTGTTTTTTCAGGTACTCCATTAGACAATCAAAGTGATTTCTGGGTGAAAAGCCGCTTGCAGGGTCGTTCTTATGAGTTAGCCACTTTTCTTTCAGGGAGTCTGGTAACTTACTCTCAATCGACTGTGCTACTAACCGATTTTTCACAGCATCTTCTTCCCCCAGGACTTGGAGGTCACGAAGAGCTCTTTCCACAGCTTGAATTAGTTTGATCGTCTTTCTAGGGCTGTTTTCCCTTACAGGCGGTAGGCCATGTACTTCTTTCGAGATAAGTAGCAGTATTTTCGGCTTGTTTCCATATTTGTTGTCCAGGAGCCTGAACACATCAGTGGCAGATCCACAGCTGGACAAGACGAGGTCTCTTTTGACTTTGTCGTCTAGACTTCCTATAAGATGGAACTTTCTTATATTTTCCAAACCATGAGGGTTCCCCAGCTGCTGAAGGTCCTCCCATTCAGCTTTCCAACGGTAGTAATCTCTTATGTTACCAGAGAATGTAGGCAGGCGTGCACGTTCCAGCATGATTTGGGGCTTGAAATGGAATGGCCCTGGGTACATGTTGGGAGCATCTTGGACTTGCAATGGCGTGCTTGTAGCATTTTGAAGTCCACCATAACTGAGATAGGTGGGAGCGATGGGCGGGTTATGCCGTGACTGTCTACGGGACAGGACAGTTTACGGTTAGGAGAAGAACTAATAGACGCGGCTTGCTCACCGGTCTGGCTTTCCTCGTCTTCGTCTTTCTTCCCAGTAACTTTCAGTTTCACCAGTTCTTTCTGCTCCTCTTCATCATCAGACCAAGCGCTGCGTCGCCATGCCCACTTATCCCACAGTCTCTCATGTCGCTTTCTCATCATCCTGCTACGGTCTCTAGATTCCGTTAGCTCGGCATGAGGGATCATTTCTGTCCACTCAGTTACTAGACTGTTGACTTCACAGACCTCTTGCTCTACGTTTCTATTCATCAGTTCACACTCCTTCCTAGACAGCTGCAGATGGTTGGTTACTTCGGCCTGATCCAGGGCTGAGTGAGCCTCTTTTACGAGGGTGGAGATTTGCTCCTCAGCAAATCTGGTCCAGAAGCTGTTTTGGATGAGGTGTTTAACTGCATCAAACTTGCGGTCGCATTCCAATGTTTTCTCGTCAACCTGATCTGCCTTTTTTGTGGCCTCTTCATCTTCTAATTCTCGTAGGGCCATAGCATACTCAAATCCTGCATCTTCCACTCTGGTATGGTCTCCTTTGAACTCCCTCCACTCAGCCTTTAGATCCCTTTCTTCTAGCGCATTGGCCCTGGAGGTGAGATGGTTGGCTCTTTTAGTGAACGCAGTCTGGGCTGCTGAACGCTTCTGCCGTAACCTCTCTATTTTCTCCTTTTCTGCCATCTTGTTAATTTGCTTTCTTCTTAGGTTTGCAGACTAGCAAGTGAATAGGCAGTATAGATGGGCTTTTAACTTAACTAGATAAGGTAACCAGTCACTGATTTATTTTCTGGTCTTCAGGCTTTGTTTTGGCTTCAGAACAGGGCCACAATGTTGAATGGCAGGCCTAATGGTTTATGACTGTTCGGATCTTTTTAATTCTTCAGCCATCCGAATGGGCTAGTGAAAGGCAGCACACATGGCACGACTCGTGTTTGTCATTAGTCTTGTATTTTTGTTTTATTTATACAACAGACCACAGGTCATAAACCTGAAATAAGAAATAAACAAGTGTTACAAATATATCCATTGAATATATAATGCAAAATAAACAAACGAAGTAGTTACAATAAAATAACTAGATCTATTTCTGCTGTAAATAAGAATTCACTATTATATAATCTCCTATACAGTCTTACACAGCTGCGTCAGAACACTGCAGAAACCACATTTCCCATCATGCATAGCTGCGCACCTGCGCAGAGTATAGATATCACACGAGTCGGCAGGCAAAGTGCATTAATCATTATAACACTTCAATTCAATGTTTTACTAAATGCACCTACGTCGCCTACCACACAACCGTCTGCTACATTAGTTTACTTTATGCTTTGTTAATTATCCAGAGTTCGAACAAATCGCAAACCGAGAGAACTGAACAGTACACGCGCTAATTTAACTACAAATTAAGTCTCTCAGCACGGACTAAGCGGCCAATGTCAACAATTACACAAGTACGAAACTTTAAACATTCCTAAATTAAAGTACAGCAGACCGTAGCTCATGGTAAACATTTCAAAAGTTTCTAAATTCGCTACATACCAACGGGCTGTGTGCTCCTGACGATGGGTTGTGAATAAACAATGGACGCGTCGCTACTCCCTTTACGTTTTTTATGAAGCTTACGGCGAAACTGCGCATACTCATACCCAAATAACCATCACGCAACAAATAATCATTATGAAATAAATATAATTTGCTTATATATATATATATATATATATATATATATATATATATATATATATACACACATATATATTTAAATCCTACTATTCCCAATATTTTAAGCAGAATATTTTATAACCATGAATTTTACCAATATATTTTTTCTAGTGACCCAAAGAACCGAACAGTGAGGAATGGGTTCATGTGAGGATACGTGTGTGTTTGCTAATAGGCCTAAAACTTAGGATTTCTGCCTCTAGTGCTTTTAAAATGTATGTTATTAATATTTGTATTGTGTTATAAGTAACACAATGCTTCATGATCCAAAGGAAAAATGAGGATTCAGTCTGTATGGAATTATGAATATGTTTCTGACTGTTCTGCTGTTCTTTAACAGGAAGTCTCGTCTCTGAAGAACTGCATTCTGGGTATGAAGATGCTGATGAGCTTCTCTCAGGTTAGAGAGCTGAAGTAGATTAAAATCAATAATTTGATCTACAAATATATTTAAAAAAACGTATTTACACATTTTAACACTAATTCAACTGTTCACAATACTAAAACTTTTATCTTATTAGAAAAAGAGTTCAAGACTGCATATTATGATGATGTCACCAATGGCAGTGTCCTGAAAGGTCAGTGATCCCGCTGTGTCCCAATCAGAGGCTGTGTCCCAATCAGAGGCTGTGTCCCAATCAGAGGCTGTGTCCTCCGGAGGTCGCATCTGAAGACTGCATACTTCATTGAGGCGGTCTCATTTAAGAAAAATACCCGTTAGATTGCAAAGTAAGAAATACATTTCAGTATTTTACACCTCATGAGGAATAACAGTCAATTTTATTACGGTTACTTCTCTTAAATAAGACATCCTTGATGAGGTATACAGCCTTCAAATGCGACGACCGGAGGACACAGCCTCTGAATTGGGACACAGCTAACATTCATTACCCAAAACCTGCAACAGTATATTTTACATTTATTTTATTTCCCAAAATATAAAAAAAATGCCCAAATTATACATGTTTTGATGCAGAAGAGATGATAAAGGAAATCACACCGGGATACTATGATGATGTCATCACTGATGGACTGAAACCAGATCGTGAGACAGGTGTCGTTCGTTATTCTATAATAGGAAGAAATATTTATAATATATTAAAATCTGTATATATAGAAATATATATACATTATATATTATCTCATGTTACATTTACAGAATACACACCTGAGAGCTATGATGATGTAATGACAAGTGGACAGATCTCTATCAAAAATGGTGTTTACTTATTATTGTTATTGGTGTATTTTCCATAATCCTTTTATAGTGATTTATGATATTATGGTTAATCCCATTACACTGTAAGATATAATGCAATGTTTGTTCTGTCTATATGTTCATGTGTAGTGGACACACCAGAGCATTATGATGATGTCATCATTAATGGACAGATCTTTCCAGAAGTAACAGGTGAGTCACACAGAACTGCATTTCATGATCACCTTCACCCACTAATATTGAACATTTCTACCATTAATGAATCATCACGACTTTATCAGGAGTAAATCTAATAATCTCAGACAGTCATGAGGTGAAGAGATCAATGACATCATTAATGACACAAGCTGATTTACAAACTACAATGTGAGGTTTTTATTTCACATGTGAATCAGAGGGAGATCAGGAGGAGTATGATGATGTCAAGAACAGCAGTGAAGATGAGAGGAACCTGTTGGGTAGGTTATTGTAACCTTTCTATAGCATATTTAATTTTTATTTGTTATGTTTCTCATTTAAACTACATCTTGATGTAAATATTACAATGAAAATGTTTTTAAAAATAGATTATGATGATGTGGAGGAGGAGTCAAATAAAGAGGGAGGAGCCATATGACTCATTGACCACACCCACTGCCTCTTCATCAAATCATATTACAGTTCCTGGAGATATGGGGGTTTCTTAAACTACTGTTAAAGATTCATGTTTTTGTTATCTGAAATATTTTTGTATAACAGGTTACATGCATTGCAACAAATTTTGTAGTATTTGTATTTTAATATTTGGCCTATTTTTTATTTTAATATCAATATTTTTCAGCTAATAAACAAAAGATACCATTTATTCATTACATTTGTCACAATATATCTTAAAAAGCAGTTAGAGGAAATGAGAAAATTATGCAAAACACTATAAACATTTAAAGTTGTTGAAAAACCGGTTAAGCAGTTCAGCTGCTGACAGCATTATCTTCCTAAATATAATGAGAAAATGGATTTACCACTTAATAGATTATTATTAGGCATCACATTTTTCCATAATTTCACTGCCATAGTAATATTATTTCTTGTGTGCTGTCAGCTTGAATTAACTTTATGTAACCTTTTATTTTAAAAAAATATACTGTAAAGACAGTTATACACATTATGTAAAAAAAAAAAAAAAAAGCACTCACCTAAACTGCACATTTTATTGTGTGATGGTGCATTTTTACTTTAAAATGCTTTAAACACCTTGAAACAGTTTTTAAAGGGGTGATGAACTGAGAAATCAAAATTTCCTTGAGCTTTTGACATATAAGAGATCATCATACTATAATAATACCCTGTAAGTTTCTACTTAAAAGCTTTTATAGACATCAGGCTCAGCAAACGACTCGTTTTTCAAAGTGGGGAACTATGACGTCAAAGAGGATAAAACACCGCCTCCACAAAAGAAGATCAACGCCTACTTCAACACGGCCTGTTTAGCCCCGCCCACCGATTCGCCCAAACATGCTAAATAACATAGGACGACATGATGATTGCTAAACCGGATCGAGCTACTTCCAAGCAATAAACATGCTGTTTACTAAATATTGTGCGTGCCTGTTTGTGGAAGAAGACAGTCTGCATAAGCTTCCTTCGGATTCCAGCATGGTTAAACTTTATTAAATCAGTCAATCACAATTTCCCGACACGGATCTGCCAGCAACATGTAAGTAACCATGTGTATTCTAATGCCTGATCTGCGATCAGTGATTTCTGTGTAATTATTCAAGTTCAGATATTTCTCTTAAAATCGTTCAATACTGTTTATGCATCAGTGACTAAACGATCAACTTCACATAATTTCTCGTAGTATTATGAAAATAATCTTTTTTAAACTGTTATTAAATTATATACAGAAAGCGATCAAAGAACGATCCCTTTCCAATCGCCCAAGCTGTCAATCTATGGGGTGAGATTTCGGTCACAATTCTGCGCGCGCAAGATCACATTTTGAGCGTGCAAAAGGGCATTTCGCACGCGCGTGAACTGAGTTTTGCGGAGAAATGTTCGTCTCGCAGATAAGAAAATATTGCGAGCGAACGAAAATCAATTTTGCATTTAAAATAAATATTTGGATGTGCGCGGACGTTCTCTTTCGCGTGTGCAAAGTTTCACTTTCTTGCTCCTTTCATACCAGCCGTGAGCGCTCTCTAAGCGCAGACAGCTCGCTTGCTCAACACAACCCAGCGTTACAATATGCCATAATTCCAGCCAATCAGAGATAAGACTGCTAAATTCTGATTGGCTGGCTTGAAAACCAATCACAAGACTCCCTGCATCACCGACTGCGGAAGAGAACTAGTGCAGTTGAGTTCATTATTTATGTTCATTATTTCACTGTAATTCACTGTATTGTTGGCAAATTCAGTTGACACATCACTGATGTCCTGATGGTTATACTACAACACTTATTTTGGGAAAAATATATATTTTACATTATATATACAATTGTAAATGTATAATTTTTATGATTTTTATGAAAAATATTCAATAACATAACTGTAATTCACTGTATTGTTGCCAAATTCAGCTCACACATCACTGATGTCCTGATGGTTATACTACAACACTTATTTTGGGGAAAATATATTTTAAGTTGTATATACAATTGTACATTTATGATTTTTTTATGATTTTTATGAAAAATATTCTAATTTACTGTATTGTTGCCAAATTCAGTTCACATATCACTGCTGTCCTGATGGTTATACTACAACACTTATTTAGGCAAAATATATATTTTAAATTGTATATACAATTGTAAATGTAGAATTTTTATGATTTTTATGAAACATATTCAATAACTTCACTGTAATTCGCTGTATTGTTGCCAAATTCAGTTCACACATCGCTGCTGTCCTGATGGTTATACTACAACACTTATTTTAGGGAAAAATATATATTTTAATTTGTACAATTGTAAATGTATAATTATTATGATTTTTATGAAAAATATTCAATAACATAACTGTAATTCACTGTATTGTTGCCAAATTAAGTTCACACATCACTGATGTCCAAAGTTATTGAATATTTTCATAAAAATCATTAAAAAAATCATAAATTTACAATTGTAGGCTATATACAACTTAAAAAAAAAATTCCAAAATAAGTGTTGTAGTATAACCATCAGGACATCAGTGATGTGTGAACTGAATTTGGCAACAATACAGTGAATTACAGTAAAGTTATTGAATATTTTTCATAAAAATCATAAAAATTATACATTTACAGTAATTGTATATACAATTTAAAATATATATTTTACCAAAATAAGTGTTGTTGTATAACCTTCAGGACAGCAGTGATGTGTGAACTGAATTTGGCAACAATACAGTAAATTACAGTGAAGTTATTGAATATTTTTCATAAAAATCATAAAACTTCTACATTTACAATAGTATATACAATTTAAAATCTATATTTTTCCCAAAATAAGCGTTGTTGTATAACCATCAGGACAGCAGTGATGTGTCAACTGAATTTGCCAACAATACAGTGAATTACAGTGAAGTTTTTGAATATTTTTCATAAATAATAATCGTAAAAAATAAGCAAAACGATATTTATACAAAATAAGTCTTGTAGTATAACCATCAGGACAGCAGTGATGTGTGAACTGAATTTGCCAACAATACAGTGAATTACAGTGAAGTTTTTGAATATTTTTCATAAATAATGAACTCAACTGCACTAGTTCTCTTCCGCAGTCGGTGATGCAGGGAGTCTTGTGATTGGTTTTCAAGCCAGCCAATCAGAATTTAGCAGTCTCATCTCTGATTGGCTGGAATTATGGCATATTGTAACGTTGGGTTGTGTTGAGCAAGCGAGCTGTCTGCGCTTAGAGAGCGCTCACGGCTGGTATGAAAGGAGCAAGAAAGTGAAACTTTGCACACGCACATCCAAATACTTATTTTAAATGCAAAATTGATTTTCGTTCGCTCGCAATATTTTCTTATCTGCGAGACAAACATTTCTGCGCAAAACTCAGTTCACGCGCGTGCGAAATGCCCTTTTGCACGCTCAAAATGTGATCTTGCGCGCGCAGAATTGTGACCGAAATCTCACCCCATATCAATCAAACAGCACAGCGCGAGCCGCGAGAGCTTATCTGGACACTTACCAAACTCGTGCTGAAATAATGACACTGTTGCACTACACAACGAAGCTCTTACTGTGTATTCACATCTTGTTTGCATTGTGATTTGGTGTAAGCATTTGTGAGAGTGCAAAAATTGCGTTGCAATGATAAGATCTTTATTCACGCGATCAACAGACTGTCTGTCATCTGCTCAGTCAGTGCTCATCATGCTGCAACCTTTCATGTAATCATGGAAATGGAATAGATTTAAATATAATGCTTTAAACGATACTGTTCACGATTTGTTAATCTCGATAGCTGTAATAGTAAAAACGTAGTAAAAGTTTTCGAGAGAGTTCATGTAATACTAGCTATTTCATATGCAAGCATGTCAGCCAATCACAGCAGTGGGCGTTTGCACTGCAGTCTCACAGCAGACACGCCCCTTAAAACAGAGCGTTCAAATCTGAGCCTGAAATCAAGCTTGGAAAAATGGCTTTTATTTATAAATTATGACAATTTTTGATGTAAAAATCATACTAACATTATAAGGGTACCCCAGGCAACATTATAAAATAATAAAACAATCCAGTTCATGACCCCTTTAAGTCTGATATGAGTTATTTGCGCTGCGCTTGAATCTTTTGCAGCAATAGCTCCATCTGCAGGTTGAGGTTGGGCTGACCCTTCTTGGTTTTTCTCTTCAACAGCTGATATGTTGCTATTTTCTTTTCCTTGTATTTCTTCAGAGCCTCCTCACGCTGAGATTTGTCTTTCAAGAATTCCTACAGAGACACACATAATAATACATGTCAATCATTTAGGTAAAGAATGTAAGGGTGGTGAAAATGTGTATGTACATGACATAATGGATCTTACTTAAAGGCTTAGTTCACCCAAAAAATTTAAAAATGTCATCAATTACTCACCCTCATGTCGTTCCAGACCTGTAAGACTTTTGTTTATCTTCAAAATACAAATGAAGATATTTTACACGAAATTGACAGTCCACACAACTAAGAGACACGATCATTGTATATGATGAACACATTGAATTTAGGCTTTAATTCACATATGTGACCCTGGATCACAAAACCAGTCACAAGTAGCACGAGTATATTTGTGGCAAAAGACAACAATACATTGTCGGTCAAAATTATCGTTTTTTCTTTTATGCCAAAAATTATTAGTATATTAAGTAAAGATCATGTTCCATGAATATAATTTGTAAATTTCCTACTGTAAATATATAAAACATTTGAGTGAGTGAGTGAATGCAGCGAAATCGCGAAAATAAATGGACAACTTTAAAGACGATTTTCTCAATGTTTAGATTTTTTTGCTCCCTCAGATTCCAGATTTTCAAATAGTTGTATCTCGGCCAAATGTTCCTAACAAACCAAACATCAGTGGAAAGCTTATTTATTCAGCTTTCAGATGATGTATAAACCTCAATAATAAAAAACTGACCCATGTGACTGGTTTTGTGGTCCAGGGTCACATATAAACATTGATCAGCGAACATAAACAGAAGCTCAACAGATCCTGCTTGACGCGCGAGAACAAACCTCATTGGTTCTTGCTGAAGCTCAAACGTGCTGCGTAACACCAGAATGAATCTCATTATTTATTTCTCACATGCTTGAGCTTCTGTTTACCACAACTGATGTGTGAGTTGCTGAATGTTTATGTGAATAAAATCCTAAATTAAATCGATTCATCATATAATTTTTTCTTCCGAGAATTCAAACTATAGTTTTACAATCTCTTTATGACCTTTTTGATGCGTCAAAGTGGTAATTGCGTGTCAATGGAAGGACAGAAATCTCTCAGATTTCATTAAAATAAATCCATTTCTGTTTCGAACAACAGAATGGGTTTAGAACAATATGAGGATGAGTAAATGATGACAGAATTTTCATTATTGGGTGAACTATCCCTTTAATGACATCACATAGGAGATTCATTGGGAAATGGAAAACTATACAACAATTCCCTGATGGGATTGAACCCTTCAAACACGAACAGCATCAAGATGTCGGTAGATGGATGTGACGCCAAGTTCGCCTGGACGCGCTATGTATAAACACGGTGAGTTTCGGTGCTATAAATGGATAGCCTATATAGGCTATACAGTATATTGTTTTGTGTCTATATGTGTATTGGTGTTCTGTTATTCTAGGGAGAGATATTACATGTTAAAAAGGAATCCAACTAATGCTTTATTTTTCCCATAAAAAATTTAAAATAAAAAATAAAAAAAAGCTTTAAAGCTTTTGGCTTCATTTGACAATTTAATTTGATTTTTTTTACAAACACTTAGAAACGATTATTCTTATTAGGTTCTTATTATGAGAACCTGCTGAAAATACAATAAATAAGCTTTTCACTCTCACTGCTAACCTATATTTAGGCTACATCATTGTCACTCTAGCCTGTGAATTAGAAATAGCGTAGCCTATAATTCAGACAAAGAGTAAAAGGAATGTGTTATGAAGTGAACTATATAATCAATTATAAATAAAAATATAATCAAAGTAGCTGTAAACAAAGTAATGTACACTTTCTACCAATAAAGATGTAGACAATGAGAAGCTCAAATGGACAAGACTCTGCTTCTCTTTATAATAAGTGTTTTGCTGCCATCTGCTGGAGGAATTACGCATTGCAATATTAAACACACATTACAGCTACAAATGTCTGCCAAATGTATGTGGAAAAGAAAACAATGTTTATTTACAAATGTGGTCTGAAACTTGTCTGTTTGTTGTACACAACCATTCCAGTTTATTTAATAATTTATTAACATTGCCTACTGTTAATTGTGCTCTTGGTTAGAACATAATAACAGTATAGTTAAATACACTTGATATTATACACATTTGTTTCAAAAATAACTTTAAAATGTTCAGTTTAATATGATTTATATATTTATAACAAAGATCAAGTATTTTTGTGTGTGAAATAAAGTGTCAGTAAGTGAGCAGTCATCAGTCAGTCATCAGTCTTGTATGTTGTGTGTGCAGATACAGGCTTTGATGCTGAATATAACCTGCAGTGTTTCTCTATCAATCTCCTGTAAGTTTAGTGTGACTTTCTCTCCACGCTGAAATATGACTGACACGAGTCTGTCCTCAGTGAAGTGTCTCTTCACACTGGAGGAGGAGTCCCGCTTATCAGCGCTCACACTTTATTGATATATATGGAGAAAATAAAAATGCTGCTGTGTGATTTGTCAGTGATTGTGTTTGATGATTTCCTCTGTTGTGTCTAATAAGGTAACAGTGAGTGTCATTGGCAGCTGTGAGAGTCTCTCTCTCTTTAGGGGACTGACAGGAGCCAGTTTCAGTCCCAGTTAATGAGTCCGGCGATGTATGTCACCATAAGTTTATTTATTTATTTATTTATTTATTTATTTATTTATTTATTTATTTATTTATTTATTTATTTATTTATTTATTTATTTGTATTGCATTTTAATAAGAACAAAACATAATTTACATACAGGAGTAGAACATAACAAACATGTCAGGGGTAAACAAAATATAGTCACCATAAGTCTGTCATCTATCAAAACCCTATACAAAGGATGTACCAGTTCTGTAAAATTAGCAAGGGGGACTTCTGGGAGATTTGAAATAGGTAGAGGGATCAGACAAGGGTGTCCGATCTCCCCATTTTTGTTTTTGTTAGCAACGCAAATAATGGCCCTTCACATCAAAATAAGGACATTTTCAAGAAATTACAGCATTAGGGAAAACATTTAAGTTGTGTCAGTTTGCAGATGACACTGCTTTATTTTTGAAAGATAGGAATGAAATCATTAAAGCAGTGAAATGCATAAAATAATTTTCAGATGTATCAGGGCTAGGAATGATATGAATATATCTGTTTCCTCTTAAAGAATGTAGTTTAACTAAATTCTGTAATATTTCAATTGCAAATCAAGTAACATATCTGGGAGTTGTTATATGTAAAGATGAAAATCTGCGTAACAATTTAAACTTCAATCCAATTATTAACAAAACTAGTAAGAGGTTTAATGCGTGTTACAAAGGGATCTGTCAATTCAGGGGCGGAACTTTTGTCAAAAGCTGAAGGAATCTCCAGATCAGTCTATGTGTCATCATTGGATATTCCCCCTAAAGTTACCAAACGATTGCATACAATGCTTTTTGATTTTATATGGAAAAACAAGCCACATTATTTGAGAAAATACATTTTATGCAATCCCAAAGATCATGGTGGGTTTGAGGTTTTGATTTATGATGCTTTGAACAATGTATTTAAAATAAATTGGCTTATTCAGTATTTAAAAAATAAAGACACTATTTGGAATTCCTTTCCTAACTATCTATTTAAACAATTGGGCAACCTCTCATTTTTATTGAAGTGTAATTATTCAATTGAAAAAATACCATTTATGCTTGCAAAATTTCATAAGCTCTCATGGCATGGACACTGGCCTACAAACATAACTTTTCACCTATAGGAGATATTATATTTGGAACAACAAAGACATCCTTTACAAAAATAAATCTCTCCTTTTTGATTACTGGTTTGAAAACAATATTATATTAGTTAGTCAGCTTTTGAATAATGATGGACATTTATTAACATATAGAGAATTTTTGAATACATTTAAAATATAAAGACTTTGCAGTTGTAATGGATGAAATTCCCAGGAAAGTATTGATCCTTCTTAGAAATGCATCACAGGAGGAAGATCTAAATTTTACAGATATCATGGGTAAAATATTTCTTGGTAATACAAATATTTTACAAAATAAAGTCTCAAATAACTACATTAGGAATATACTTAATAATATTGATCACCCTCCAGCTCGTTTTTTCTGGTCATCTGTTTTTGGAGATGTAAATTGGCGTAATGCTTGGCGAACTGTAGATAAATTCTACATTAATAACAAAATAAAATAAGTCTCTTTTAAAATAATGCATAGAATATATCCAGTAAAACGTGCTGGAACGGTTTCAATTAGATATTAATTACTTCTGCAATTTTTGTAAAGGTGAAAAGGAAACAATATTTCATTTATTTTTCCATTGCACACATTTTGGATTGATGTGGAGCGTTTAATTAAGAAAAAATTTACATTGATTTACAGCTGAGTGGATTTGACATAATGATACACTTCAATGATAATGGGATTGAGAAAGATAAGGCACTTCATACAATTGTTAATATTAATGGGGAAGTTTCATATTCATAAAATGAAATGATCTGACTCCAAACCTAACTTTTCTTGCTTTAAAAATGATTTTAAGCTTTATTGTTCTGTTTTAAAATGTAAAGTAAAAAGGCAATTAGAGCTTATAGCATTGTAAATGATGTTGTATAAAGTTTTTCTGTTGTTTGTAATACTTTTTTTTTCTTGTCCTCTTGCACTGTTCTTATTTTATTTTACTTTATTTACTTTGTATTTGTTTTACTTTGAATGATTATGTCTCATTGTATTGTTCTGGTTCATGGCATTAATAAAAAAAAATAAGAAAATAAAATTAAAAAAAGTCTGTCATCTCATAGTAATTTTACTGCCACCCAGGTGAATAGATCGGTATTGCAGTATTAAACAGAAGTGAAGCTGCAAAGTGCAAACTTCGTCGAGTATTCCAGTATGATGAGCTGGGTAAAGGCATATGTATACTTTATTGTCTTTTTAAAATCATTATTATTTTTTAACAAAATGCTATTTTCCTTACACTCTTTTGTGAAATAACATTTACAGTACTGTGCACAATTTAGGCTACTTCTGGATATATTATAGTAGTTAAAATGAATCTTTAAAACAGCACATTTGATTTCTGTTTGTATCCAACTAATATTTCTAAACATGGACTCAAAGTGAGAAACATGAAGCAGTTAGTTATCAGTGTTTGTATTTGTATATCTGCAAATGCTGTGCTTTGATGCTGTAAATAAACTGGAATGTTTCCTGAAATCAGTTTCCTGTATGTGTGACTGTCACCCCTCTATCTTGCATGTTTCTCCCCAGTTAAGTGTCTCTATGGTGGAGGAGGAGTCCTGTTCATCAGTGCTGACGTGCTTTTAATAAATATGGTGAGAATCATAAATACGTCTCCTGATTTGTCAGTGAAACTTTTTGATGATTTCCTCTCTTCTGTCTAATAAGGTAAAAGTGACTTTGATTGGCTTGTTGTTTGGTGATTGTAGAGCCTTCTGTCTCTGTCTCTCTTGAACCTTTCACTTCTGAGTTGATCAAGAAGAGTGTATGATCAGTGAAGATGGAGAGCTATCTAACACTCATTTTTTTGTCATCTGTGATCAGACTCGCCACAGCTGGTACGTACACACACACGGGATCATTATGTGTGAGTTAATGTGATTAACTCTGTGTTAGTTATGAAATGGTCATAACATATGTTCCACTTTTGTATGTAATATTTGAATTAATATAAATGTTAATTTACTTCTTTCATGGTTATTTTCTCTGTTCATCTGTTTTGCATGACTTAAAGTCTGTTGTTGTTTGTCTTCTCACTGTGCATTATATATACAGTAAATCATTCTGTATCTCGTCTGCAGGAAATGTGAGGCTGGTGAATGGTAATAATTCCTGTGCCGGTAGAGTGGAGGTTTATTATAAAGGAGAGTGGGGAACAGTGTGTGATGATTATTGGAGTTTGTCAAACACTGCAGTGGTGTGTAGAGAGCTGGGATGTGGCGGTTCTTCAAATACAATGCGTGCCGCTCACTTTGGACCAGGATCAGGACAAATCTGGATGGATAATGTGAGATGCAGTGGATCAGAGTCCTCAATATTCAATTGCTCAAAATTAGAAATGGGTGAACATAACTGTGGGCACAGTGAAGATGTTGGAGTAATCTGTTCAGGTAGGTTGGTTTTCTGTCTAGATTTCAACATTAAATGTATTTGATGTATTTATTCTATTAAAAATATGTACTAGATTTTAAAATTAATGTTCAAAGTTCATAAATAGTGGAAACCAACAAGTGTTATAACACAGTTTAACCGATTAGAACCGATCTATCGGCTCAATGTTATATCAATCATACTGCACATGACCACTATCTTGATGTGACAGTAGAAGCTGCAAGACTGTGTACAAATATAAAAAATCTACATGACAGTAACAAATAAATTTTGTTTTATGTATTGCTCAGGCTTATGCATGTTTAATGAGAGCGCATGCATGACCTGAATCAGCAAACTCTCTTGTTTAATTTCATATACAAAATTTACTCTAAATGTTAAACACTTTCACCTTTATGTTAAAAATAAACCAGAAATTGAAAAATAAATTCATGTACAATATTAAAACTGATGTTCTATTAGTATTACAGCTCACCAGATCCAGGGCTGGACAAGTCAATAGCGGTGTAACAATACACTGATGTGACGATTCAGCTTGATACACAATACTGAATACTGAATCTAATACTTTAAACAAAGACAAAATGGACTAAATATTTAACAAAAAGTACTGCAAGATGCTAAATTCGGTATAACATAATGAATTAACTTGAATAGGCTTACTTGGCCCTTCTCCCCTATTCACAGAGCAACGGTGACACCAGTAAAATCTTAGAAATATTTATATTCTTCATAGCATATCTCTTAATATTGTAAATATTAAATATTGTATTTTATTAAATAATGTATTTATTTTTTAATTGATTAATAATAATTAATAAACATGTTAGATCAAATGTGTGAAGTTCTGTGAACTTCTGGGTTAATCATATTTGATGCTACATTAACCCTTTAACTGTCACCGTCCCGTATACGGGACGCCTAAGTTTACTTCACTATATTACAATTAAATCTTAATTTAATCATGACAAACTATATATCATTGGAAAGGTCTAAGACTCCTTAATAGATATTTCAGCACTGTTTTTTTGTTACAATTTATGCAGGAACAGTAATAGATGAATTTATGACAAGAGCGCACATCAAAAAATCTACATCATAACAGGAGTTCTGACCTTTGTCACAAAAAGTCGATGCACACACTTTTAATAATTGAAACTTTGGTTTTCATGCTAAAAGTTCATAATAAAACATTTAATCTAGTATTTGTCAATAAAAAAAATATAAAATAATATTATCTTCTAAAAAGTATAATATATATATTATCCTCTAAAATATAATATTATCTTTTTTTATTGCCTTTTTTTATTCCATTATATATTTTAGTAGTTATCATAAATTAGGTATCATTTGAAAGCTTACGATCTCAGAATTCATCCTGTGAAAACTGTTTTGAAATTGGACATTGTGTTACCATAGAAACGGTACTCTAAATTATTTGATCAGGCTCCTCCCCTTTTGGGCGTCGTCATGTTTCATAATTTATGATCAAAATATTTTCTAATCTTGACAAAACACATATTGTCAGAAAGGTCTGAGTCTCAAGGTTCCATATTTTGTGACAGAAGTGATATTTGGACAGAAATTTATTAATTTGTTATGGCAGAATGCACACAGTTAAATTCAATGGAATTCAATGACACCCGGTGGCTATTTTTGGTAATACGCCTAAACAAAATCTCATGGGAACTTCAATTTTTGTGATATCAACTTCAAATTTGGAACACAACTTGGTTAGATATATGGCTTTGATTTTATAGTATTTTTTTTGTAAAACATATTTTGTAAAATATATATTTTATATAAAATAAAAATATTAAATTTCACTTTCAGCAATAATCTGCTATTTTTTCCCTTTAAAACAAGACCAAACTTAGGTCTATACTCCAAAGCATTCTTGAATTACAACCATTTAAGCTTGAATAGTGCATTTTAATGTCCATTCTCAAAAACGGGGGTGACAGTTAAAATTGCAATTTAGTCCCAAGCAGTATTGAAATACACTTACAATTTTCTACTAGTACATTGATATTAGTATTCTTACTACATAAAGTATACTTAAAAATATACTTGAACTAGAATTATATATTTTATTTTGGGGATTTTTTTTAATGTCTTGATATTTTAAATGGCTTGTTATCATAATCATTTCAGGCATCAGGCTGGTTGGAGGTTCTCGCTGTTCTGGAAGACTAGAGTTGCCTCATGGAAACACCTGGTACACAGTGTGTGACGCTGCCTTTGACCAGCAGGATGCAGAGGTTGTGTGTAGAGAGCTGGGCTGTGGGGCTCCTGTACAGGTGCTGGGAGAAGATGCTTTTGGCAAAGGAGACGCTCAGATGTGGACACAAGAGATTCAGTGCAGAGGAGACGAGTATCAGTTTGCTCTCTGTCCAATGTTACCTTCACACAATTGTTCATATGACAATGATGTGAGCGTTGTATGTGCTGGTAGGTGAACGACATATGAACTATACAAGTATGGACATAAAATCATTGAGTAATATTGTACAACAATTGTTTTTCTTTTTTCTCTATCTTTCTTTGCCCTTTTTACCTTCAGAAACAGTGCGATTAGTAGATGGTAAGAGTTCCTGTGCTGGTAGAGTGGAGGTTCTTCATGATGGTCAGTGGGGAACAGTGCATGATGCTGGTTGGGATATGTCTGAAGCGGCAGTGGTGTGTAGAGAGCTGGGATGTGGAGAGGCTTTAAGTGCACCAAAGGGTGCTCACTTCGGAGAAGGATCAGGCCAAATCTGGATTTCTAGTTTACTGTGTACTGGATCAGAGTCTACATTGATGAACTGTGGATTCAATGGATGGGGAGTAGAAGCTAAACATACTGAAGATGCTGGAGTCATTTGCTCTGGTAAGCTTAGCTCATCCACGTTCATTTCATAACCTTTTTCCCCACAGAATTTCAGGATAAATAAAGATTTTCTCACGACATTCAATGTTACATCAGGTGGTTGTTTGGTTGTCTGTGTGGGGTGAAGTAATCTATTATGTGATGTGCTGAATTACTAGATGGAATGTACATGAAGCAATTTGTGTGCAACATGCTTTTTTTTTGTCCCAGACAATCGCTTTTGCGAACGAAACAAATATATTTTTAAAAGGTTGAGCATTTCGTGCTACATGCATTTTAGTAACACCCTGGGTGCATTTATCTTACTAAAGTTTTCCTCCCCTGTTATTCATTAAATGAAGAAAGCGAGTGTACTCTGGGTTCGGGCCACATTCAGAGCTCTCCCCCGGACAGCACACCAGTCGTCAAATACTCATACTCTTTTACTCTAGATAATTATTTGTAAATGCAATTTCGTGAAATGCAAGAAGCTTGTGTGAATTTTATGCATGAAACAAACTGCTGGCAATTAAAAAAAAAAAAAAACTGGTCAGAATAAATTGTTTAGTTTTATAAAGTAATAGGTCAAGAAGCAAAGCAAATATCATTAAAATTGTCCTTTTTTTATTCAAGGAGTCCGGCTGGTTGGGGGATCTCTCTGTTCTGGCAGAGTAGAAGTGCCTCATGATTGGTCATGGATGTCAGTGTGTGATGCTGCCTTTGACCAGCAGGATGCAGAGGTTGTGTGTAGAGAGCTGGACTGTGGGGCTCCTGTACAGGTGCTGGGAGAAGATGCTTTTGGCAAAGGAGACGCTCAGATGTGGACACAAGAGATTCAGTGCAGAGGAGACGAGTCTTATATTTCTTTTTGTCCAACATCATCTTCTCTTGAATACAACTGTACCCATGAGAGTGACATTGGACTGTTATGTTCTGGTAATGGAGCTTTTCAAAAAACTTTTTTAAACCATTTCTTTTGCATGTTTTGTACTGTTTAACTAAACTCTCTGTTCTTTATCCAGGTTACACTGATCTCAGACTGGTCAATGGTCCTGACGTCTGTTCTGGTCGAGTTGAGCATCAGTACTTCAGTAAATGGGGCACAGTGTGTGATGCATGCTGGGATATGAGAGCTGCCAGTGTCCTCTGTAGACAGCTGGATTGTGGGATTGCTGTGTCTGTTGTGGGATCAGACTGGTTTGGAGAGGGAAGTGGTGAAATCTGGGCTGATGTGTTTGATTGTGACGGGAATGAAACAAAACTCTCAGAATGTTCCATCTCTTCATGGAGTCGAGCTGAATGTTCTCATAGACGAGATGTTGGAGTCGTCTGCTCTAGTGAGTCCAAATTACTGGAAGACTTCATTGATTTCATGCTCCTGAAAGACTTAATAGTAGGCCTATAAATGCAATATTTCAGTTTTCTTTATGCTCATTTTTTTATATTTTTATGTATTATTAATGTAAAGCATACTACCAAACTTGCAAATAAAACATGAGCTCTCCTCTTTAGATTCCTCTCTGGCTGTTCATGATGGTCTGGTGCGGTTGTCTGGAGAGAGACAGTGTGAGGGGGAGCTGGAAGTTTCCATCCATCAGGTCTGGAGGAGAGTTCTGCTGGACTCCTGGAGTCTCACTGAATCCTCTGTGGTCTGCAGACAGCTGGGCTGTGGCTCTGTGCTGAACTTCTCCGGCTCCTCTTCATCCAGTCCTGAACACAGTCATGAGTGTGTGACGGGCTTCCAGTGCTCTGGGAGTGAAGCTCATCTGGGGAACTGCAGCTCTCCACAAACTCTCAACTGCAGCTCCACACAACAGCTGTCAATCACCTGCCTTGGTGAGAACAACAACATCTGGGCAGATTCTTCAGTTGTTAGTGATCAATAATGTGTTTTTCTCTCTCTGAATATCAGGTCGCGGGTCCATCAGGCTGGTGGGTTCTGGGGGAGACTGTGCAGGGAGGCTGGAGGTTTTTCACAGCGGCTCATGGGGGACAGTGTGTGATGACTCCTGGGATATTAAAGATGCCCATGTGGTGTGCAGACAGCTGCAGTGTGGAGTGGCCCTCAGTAACCAGCAGGTACCAGCCTGGTTTGGTCCTGGTTCTGGACCCATATGGCTGGATGAGGTGGAGTGTGAGGGGAATGAGACGTCCCTGTGGAACTGCTCTTCTCCAGGCTGGAGGAAACATGACTGTCAACACAAGGAGGATGTAGGAGTCGTGTGCTCAGGTAAACAGTAAAGTAATGTGATTCATTTTTAAATATATCATTTCAAATATTTAAAGGGATAAGGTGGTAATTTTTGCTAAATAAACACCAGGTTAATTAGGAGCGGATGGATCATATTTGACAACATAGTCCATCTTACTGTATGATGGTCTGATAGACAGCACTGCCATGGATGCCGCTTCCTTTTAAATATTTTTTTATTGACCAAGCAGAATCAAGTCGTAAATAAGTTTCATAGTATATTATAAAAATATAATTAAGTATCTTTTTCAGATGCTACCCAGCATGCATTAGCCTTGTATTAACCAGTTATTTTGGTGATATTTTAGGTTAAGCACAACTTAAACTCCAATATTTTTAATGCACATCCTTTTCCATCTAGAGTTTAAAGAGATCAGGTTAACTGAGGGCTGTGAAGGGAATGTGGAGGTTTTCTACAATGGATCCTGGGGAAATATATGTTACAACAAGATGGACAGAGACACAGCGAGTCTGATCTGTCAAGAGCTGAACTGTGGAAGATCTGGCAGTGAACCCGATTATTCAGAGGGACTGAAGTCTCATAATTGGCTTGATAAACTTAAATGTCGACGTCATGATTCCACTCTATGGCAGTGTCCATCTTCACCCTGGGGACAGAATGACTGTGATAATGAAGTGGCCAAGATCACCTGCTCAGGTAAGATGATATTTAACTGATTTAAGATAGGTGGAAAACATCATGTTTGTAAATAATAAAATAATAAGTAAAATAATAAATTAATAATGTTTATTAATAATTTTTCTATTCAGCATTTAATTAAATTTTAACATTTTAATTTTAGAGGAGCAGACTCGTGAATCTCCTCGGAGTCGTCTGACATGTTCTACCTCAGAATCTCCTCACCAGAGACAGTGTTCAAGTAAGGATGCATTTTCTTTATTCACAGTATCTTGAATTATTAATATCTGAGCACTTGTACACTGAATCCACATTCCACATTCATAATTTGTCACAACTTTAAATAGTCATAAAATGCATTGTAAATGTATTTCTGGTCAGTGATGTGAGTTTCTGTGTTTTGTTGTAAATGTTGTCCTGAAGCTGGTCAGTGATGTTTCTGCGTGTGATTTAGATCATGTTCCTCTCAGACTGAGGGGAGGTTTGGGCCGGTGCTCTGGGAGGCTGGAGGTGTATCATAACGCTGTGTGGGGTTCAGTCTGTGCTGATCTGTGGGACATCAGCGATGCTCAGGTGGTCTGCAGGCAGCTGGGTTGTGGAGCAGCACTGAGGGCTGATGGGAATTCAGTCTTTGGTGCTGGTGAAGGTGTTGTGTGGCTGAACAGAGTCGAGTGCAGAGGGAATGAGATTCACCTGTGGGACTGTCCTCTCTCCCTGGAGAACCACACTGACTGCTCCCACAAAGAGCACGCTGGACTCACCTGTGCAAGTCAGAGCAAAACACTGACCGATAATAGTGATTTTCACATCATTTTAGTGCTACTAACTGTGTATTTGCATGATTTTTAATCTGTCTGTGTCTGTTTTGATAGATTTGCCAGATCTGTCAGTGTCCACTACTCCTGCCACAACAACATCAGCTTCTCCTCCAGTTTCTCAGACAGTGCGCTCAACATCAGTCACTCCTCCACAAACTCCTCCAGTGTCTCTCTCTGTGCTTGTGGTTGTACTGGGAGTTTTGCTCTTACTGCTCTTAGTGCCACTGCTTATACTGATTCAGCAGAACAGAGTGATGAGGAGAGGTAGGAGAGATCCAGAGACTGTCATATTGTGTGTTATTCAGTGTGTGATCAGTCATGTGTTGTGAACTGACAGCAGGTTTGTCTGTCTACACTCACAGCTCTCTCTAAGAGGAGACACAGGACGACGACTGAGGCCGTTTATGAGGAGATTCATCACAGACACAATCACTTCACTCAGAGAGGTGAGACATGAGCCGTGAAACTTATTTAATATGATTAATAAGAGAGTCTGTCAGACACTTGATGTTCATCTATTATTAGTCCTGTTAAACCTCCGGCTTTAAACCAGAGAATTCCTCACAGTAAACCACAGAGCTGCAGGTGCATGTTTATGTGTGTGTGTGTGTGTGTGTGTGTGTGTGTGTCTCTTCCTGTGTGTATTTTTAGAGGGTAATAAGGAGCGATTCATGTTTGTACGTGTGTGTGTGTGTGTGTGTGTGTATGTGTGTGTGCATGTCTGAATTTGTCTCTTGTGTGTGTATTTCTGGAAGGCAGTGAGGAATGGGTTCATGTGAGGATACATGTGTGTTTGCTAATAGGCCTAACAAAAAACAAACAGAAAAAAAACCCATGGGATTTCTGCCTCTAATGTTTTTTTGATCCAATGGAAATGAGGATTCAGTCTGTTTGTGATGATGAACATGTTCCTGACTGTTTTTCTCTCCTTTAACAGGGAGCCTCGTCTCTGAAGAACTGCATTCTGGGTATGAAGATGCTGATGAGCTTCTCTCAGGTTAGACAGCAGAAGCTCATATTCATTCCACTCAAAATACTTTTCATTGAATTCAACCTAAATAAATAAATGTAATTAACAAATTCTATTAAACATTTGACTAATGACTCAATACATTTTAAACACTGCTGATTATTTATGTATTAACATTCTGTTCTCCTTTTTAGCAAAAGATTTCAAGACTGTATATTATGATGATGTCACCAACGACAGTGGCCTGAAAGGTCAGTGACCTTTTTATTTGATCACATGATTTATTATCAGATGATTAATAACTTAATGGTCTCATGACCTGCAACAAGGACATATTTTGGCTTTTGTATCCAAACATATTCTGTGTTGATGCAGAAGAGATGAAGGAAATCACACCGGGATACTATGATGATGTCATCACTGATGGACTGAAGCCAGATCGTGAGTCAGGTGTCGTTCTGTTATTCTATATAGTTTTAAATAACAATATTAAAGTATTGTGAAGAAAAGTGTGTTTTAAATGTAATATTGTTAACCTTGTAGAAGACACACCTGAGAACTATGATGATGTCATCACCAATGGACAGAACTCTATTAAAAAAGGTGTTTTTACTATTTTAACAATATTTTACATAATATTCATCTAATCAAGCTTGTTACTGAAAGTCTTAAAGTTATATATTTTGGCTTCCATGTTCATGTGTAGTGGATGCACCAGAGAATTATGATGATGTCATCATTATTAGACAGAGCGCTCAAGGTGAGTTGCACTACATATCACCCTTTACATATAAGTTTGCACGAGTATTACACGATTTCTGTATAATCAAAGTAAGGGAAAATTATCCATTAAATGAGAAAGTGTTTTATGAACTAGTGTGACATTTTTATGTCATTAATGTTGATCAGAGGGAGTTCAGGAGGAGATGATGATGTGATGAGTGTCACTGAAGATATGTGAAACCTGTTACATAAGTTATTGTAACATTTCTGTTCTCAGTATATTCTAACACTATTTTTATATTTTCCATGTTTATAGACTGACATTTAACTTTTTTATTTAAAAATAATGTTAAATAGTTTAAGATTTTGTTTTTAATAACAGATTATGACGATGTGGGGGAGGAGTCAATCAAAGGGGGAGGGGCCGTATGACTGAATGGCCACACCCACTGCCTCGGTTCAAGACATCTGAACATTCAAGAGTCAAGAGTGATATTTCTGTGTGAAATCTCAGATTTGATGATATTTGAAAATTTTCTGTAATGAAACTATGCTTACTGCTTTTATGACATTTTAGTTGTATTGGATTGTGGCCTATTGTTTTATATCAATAAAAATAAAACAAATATAAATATATGTATCACAGTTTTTCTGAATTGCTAAAACACTAAACCCCATTCTCTGAACCAAATTCTCAATTACCAATTTGTCGAATAAATCACTCTTTCTGTAAAACAAGTTCAGGTAGTTAAAACACAGTTTGCAAATCTCATGCACTCTTTTTTTCAAAACTCTAAACACATTCTCACTCACTAAAACACATTTTGCACTGTGATGCACTTACATTTCAAAATGCTAAACACAGGTAGGCGAAAGTTAAACACAACTGCAACACAGCTGTCCTCGTTTACACACAGCAACTTAAAATTGTTCACACTTATTTCTAATGATGTGACCAAACCAACTGTACATAATACAAGTCAGTTCAGAGTCCCAAATTTACTCAAAATGTTGCACTGAATGTTGATACCAACAATGGATGGAAACAATATAAGAGGGAGAGGAGGATGAGGACGAGGAAGAGGAGGTGAACAAGCAGGAAGAGGATGAGGACGAGGAAGAGCAAGGTGTGGAGAATGTTGTCAAGGCTGGATCTGCTTTAGGGTTGTTCATGAAAAATTCATTGTTCTTGTGTTTATTCATTTAAACTTGTTGATTTCATTTAACTATGTGTAGTAGCATCTGACCATGTGCTTCTCTGGGGGGTTTTCTAACAGCTGAAGAAGGGACAGGAAGACAGGGTAATAAATACTTACACCTGGGCACGAGAAAGGATCCGGCCAGGAGAATACAGGGGTCGTTTAACAATAAACATGGGGTCCCATGCCCTCCCCTTAGGGGAAGCAGGAGGCAATATAGCAGGAGGCAATTTAGGTCATAAATGAAGGCCGTTTGAGTTATCAAGAATCAAAGAACAGTGTAGTCTGCTCAGGGGGGGGGTTAAGAAACCAGTCCAAACCAGCTGAAGATAGAAGGTATCTTTTCTGTAAAATTACACTAAACAAGGAGGGTGTGGTCAAGATGTTGGGGACCTGTATAAAGATGTCTCAGTTTTATTATGTCTCCAGGATTGTTTCTTACAAGCTGGGTAGCTGCGGCTCTGTAACGAATCCTCAGTGAATAAACCTTTTTCTTCTTTATTACAATTTTGCCTTTTGAGTGTTCCTTAAACCTGTGATGCTATATTTTCCCAGTGAGATAAAAATTGTTATTACAGCTGGTGTCAGAAGTTAGGATCCTGTGCGGACGCTTCTTCTCCTGGTCCTGAGAACGGATTGACGGGAAAGTGCACGACCTCGGCAGCAACAGGCGGCCGTCTCATACCTCGACAGTTTGGGATAGAAACTCAACAGATTACGGGAAGAGAGAGCCAATACGAAAAGAGAGAGGAAAAAAAAAAAGAGAGAGGGAACATAAAGAATCCGCGGTGATTGCGGGAAAACAGGACAAAAAGCATCTGGGTAAGACACGGCAAATTGTTTTATTGAAGTTTAAGTGTAATTTGATAATTGAGGTGAACATGAACCATGTTGGCTGAGTGTCTGTCTTTGGTACGAGCGAGAGGTGATTCGGGTAATCACAATTTTTTGGGGAAGAAATTGATCTGACGAATTCGGATCGGTTTCTACCACACTTAGCTCGTTGGTGGACGGAAGGGCCACAGGTGATTCAGATAATCACAGCTACTGATTAATTAGTTTTGCTCAAAAGCGCTAGTAACCCGAGAATTAAACGATTTAGGTGGACGGAAGAGCCACATCAAATCAATTAAGTGGACGGAAGAGCCACATCAAATCAATTAAGTGGACGGAAGAGCCACGTCAAATCAGAATTAATCAAGCGCTAGAAAGTGCTTATGGGAAGATTTTGAGTAAAACGTAATTACAAACTGAAACCCGACCGATCTTGGGGTAAGGGAAAGATCGGGTCTGTCGAAGACGTTTGACAGACATTATAAGACACGTGTCGAATTGTGAAAACCAGAAGGGGGGACTCAGCCAAAATGGGGTCATCTAACAGTAAACCAGATCGTTTTTACACACCTATTTTGTGTCAAATGAAAAATTACGGCCAGAAATGCATGCAAGAAATTGAGAAATGGATAATTGTTTAACAAAAAGGTTGTTGTAGTCGTGTTCAGCATGTGTGTAAAACTGTGAACAGACAGTAGTTTGTTGAACTGAAGAAGGTAGGGAAAGATAGAATCAGGGGTTAAAGTGAAAAAAAATCCTGAGCCTGAAATTTTCTTGGGGGGGGGGGGGGGGGGGGGGGCTTCATTGGCACCATTTATTTTCAAGCATGTTAATGGCATATTTTTATGAATGAAGACCAGTATCACTGATATAGCTACTTAAGTCTCGATGAAAATTTATTTTTCCAAAATTTGAAACATTTATTAGGCTTAAAAAAATATAACAACTTTTAATTTAAGTGAACTTAAAACAATCCTCACTTAAACCCATGATAAATGTCATATTTACCTGTACCTTACCTGTCTAACCGATGTGAATTATATAGAAATTGAATACGTTTATAAAACAGTTCGCACTGCATAAATTATAAATTAAAAATAGATTAATCCTTAAGCGTTGAGCAGTTAGTAATTTTCTCTGTTCCCATTGTTCTTTGGTTAACTTTACTAACAGAGAGAATTGCTGTCACTTTAATACCCGCCGCTGCTGACAGGATCTCATTCTCTACTCTTTACTTCCATTTAAGATTGTATTTAACTCATTTGACTGTTCTTGTGAAGATACTCGACAAAACTGACATTTTGGCATAAATGTGTGTGTTATCGTTCAAGCGCGAAAGAGAACTCGATGGCGCGCTGTCGACTGCGATCCTGGCGCGCGTCTTTCTATGTGTGTGTGTGTGTGTGTGTGTGTGTCAGTGTGTGTTTCAGGAGGACATTCACTGACAGCGCGGCATTGATAGTTTAAAACATTTGCGTGAAGGAGAGCATGATCATATAACCCAAAGGATGACAGAAAGAACGGACGCTGCAATAAATATTTAAACACTTTAAAGCTGGACAAAAATTAATCGCATGCGTTTACGTTGTCATACATTGCTGACAGAAAATGCTGCGGTTTAAAGTGGACTCGTTTTCATGGTAGGCCTACACAGAATGTTTTTGGTTTTTTGTAAGCTACACAGAATATTTAATTAAATATTAAAATTAAATAAGTCTGAAATTACCAAGCAGCAGTTAGCGTTAGCTAAGTTATCAACAGGTGTAGACAGAAAATATGATTATCCTGACCTGAGCTAATTTACTGAATCAACCAACTCACATCTCCTTTCTTTCTTTTCATCCATGATGACATTAAAGTCACCTGTTGTTGTTTCTGGCGTTCCATCACTGTCTGTGCCGCAACCGCTGCTTGCTCATTAGAACATTCAGTGAGCTTTTACACAGGCTCGGTCCTGCTCCTCCGTGGCAATGACGGCGTGCGGTTAAACATAACAAACGAATTTGAGTGGGGGTGGGGGGGACAACGGGATTTTGGAAAGTGTCCCCATAGGAAATTACGCCCGTGGGTAGGACATCATCCCCAAGTTTCATGAACTAGCGCTCCTTTCACCGACAACATATAAATCTCAATCACACTGTGTTGCCAGGCCCCGCCCTGCTCCGCTTCTGATAGGCTTGTAACGTTAGTAAGAGCTGCGTTCCTTTCATATGATTGGTAGGTGAAGTCAATTGACTCGAAAATATTAAACCGCATGCAAGTTACAAATTTTTTTTTTTTTCTTCCTCACGGCCGCACGCCGGAGATCCGGCACGGTGCCGGAATACTTTAAGCCCTGTAGAATGTTTTTCCTGATGGAAATTATAAACAGAGAATTGTTGGATTGCAGATAAAAGAGAACAGATGCAGAAGGAACTAGCATGTAGGGCAAGATAGAGTTCATGGAACAATTTATGAACGCCTGTTAAGTCAAATTAAGTTAAAAATGGTATGAAAAGTGAGTTTTTAGATAAAAATAAGGCATTGAGTATGATTAACAGGGATTAACATGATATGAAGATGAACAAAAGTTTTATTAAGCAGAATGGGAAACAATTTTATTTTACTGGTAAAATAATGATGTCTAGAGAATTTTCATAACAAGAGTTGAAGGAGCAAGCAGCTATAATGGCTGCCTGTGCGATTTAGGGATTGAGAGATGAGTAATATGATATTTAGTTTTTTTTGTGAAACAGCAGAGATAAGTGGGACTGAGAAAATATGGATAACGTTAAGTTGAATCTGCAGCCTAACCATTTGATAGAGGAATACTGTTTCAACACAGTTTTTAATGAAATTGGTGGCATATAATACTAATGTTTATACTTTATGAAGAGTCCTGAAACAAACAGTAGGACAGAAGAGAGCAAACGCTGTAAGCAGCTGTGCTCTGAAGCTTTGACTTCAAAGAAATGTGAAGTTAAAAAAGAAAATGTTCAGTGAAAACCCCTTAGAATATGTTGAGTGATTTTCGTTGCAACTTATGAAAATTTATGTTTTATGCCAATAATAATGATGAAGAATATGATTTGGCTATTGTGATTGAATCCACACTGGTGGACTGTAAAAGAATACAGAGAACTGCTTATCAGTGGCTCTGTTTACATTCCTGATCGGGACACACTGCTTCAAGGGTGTGCAGTAAGTTGGAGCTGTTTGCAAGCTCAATGATCAAACTATAGGTAAAGAGAGTGTTTTAATTGTGGTCAGTGGGGCCATTTAGCCTATAATTGTAAATGGACACTCAGAAAAGAAAGTGATAACGTGAAAGTGACGTGTATTAATGTGGGTTTTTGAAAGTAGAACAGTATTTAAATGAAGATATTAAAGTTTTCGTCTGAGAAAGAACTAAGAATGTGAACGCAGTGCTAAAGAAAGTGAAAAGAACGTGCAAGGGAGAAAAGAAAGTTAAAGGAAAGTTAATAGATGGAAGTCGTAAGAAGATTGAAGATTAAAAGAAGGTTGAAAGATTTAAGTCTTAAGGGAATCCTTTTAAAGGAAAGAGCTAGTGAATTGATGAATACAGGTTGATGTAAAATTACAGATAATAATGACTCCAACAAATGAGTTGCAAAATACATAAAAGTACCTAAAGTGATGATTGTGTTTTAATGGAACACTTTAAAAAGGGTTTAGATGATATAGAGAGACTAATCTGACAGATTATTTACAATGATAAATGCAAAAAATGCATCACAAGCGGAGAGTGCTAGCCTCCTCAAAGTTAGTGTGAATCCTAATTGCAGATTGATAAACTCCTAGAAAAAAACATTGAAGTAATTGAGAACTTGACAACTAAAATTGAGATGAAATGCGAAACGTTATTAAGAACTAGAATAATTATTATTCTTTCTTTAAGATAAAATAAGCAGAAGCAGTATTACTGGATTAAGAGTTGCTAAATGTAAAATGTGTGTCTGATTAAACAAACAGTTTGTTAGTGTTTTGAACGTGGAGGAATAGTATTGACCATGAAAGAACTAGGAGCTGATGTTTTGCTTTCAAAAGATAAGCTTGTGATTGGCTGAAATGGTTTGCTTATCTGAATCTGGTGTGTGCTGTGGCTAAGACGTCCAGTGCGACAGAGACACGATCTGAGAGGAAATTTGTAATGTGATGTCTAAATTCCCTGATGTGGGCAAAAGACAAATGTAAAATATGGTTGTTTGAAAATACATGTAAATTCTGGCAAAGATGCCTTAAGCTGGGCTAGAGTTAAGAGATGGTAGATAAAGTTTGATTTTAGAAGTTTATGAGAGTACAGTGTACCAGTCCTGAATGCCTCAGAGTCTCTCTCATTCAATGTCAGCTGTAAGCTGTTGTCTGAACCTGTGTAAGGCACATTGTTTTAGTTGAAAACCATAGACATGGATGTTAAAGGAAATCATGCTACAATGCAGTTCAGATTTCATACATTTAAAGGGAAATTTGTAAATGTTTTAAAAAAGTAAAACTGAATTTTTGACTAGTTTAGGACCAGTAACTTCTTTGTCTGATTTTAGCCTCCACCATGAAACAGGGCTGATGGCTCCGGCTACAGATGTAACAGTACACTGAATAGACGGTTGTGATGACTAAATTCACTAAGTATAGTCTCAGTATTGCGATTTTGCTGATTTGAAGATGTTTAAAAGATTTAGGTGATTAAATACTGTTGTTATTAACCTGTCTCCCTGTGTTAACACTATTAGGCAGTCCAGAGTGCTCTGGTGACTCTTGAATGTGCCTTTCCTAAGCTCCAGAAAACAACTGAGTCTGTTGGGGAAAACTGATCTCGTGGTGGGAAAGAGCGGTTACCAGTGTGCACGAAGTGATATCACTCAAAGACGGGTAAGATTCTCTAGGGCCAGAGGTCAACCTAAGACAGAGGGTCACGCCGACACTGGGTATCTGCAGAATGGCGGTGTTTTATGTGAGTTGGGTATGAGAGTGGCGCTGATTGACTGAGTGGCCACCAGCATCAGCAGATCATTGAGAGGCCAGATGGGCTGTGAGGAGTTACGGCATGTCTGACCCAGAAAATGTGAGTTCCTCTATATACCACTTGCAAGAAACCGCATTCATTGTATGGCTTGTTTTTCATTATGACAAGTGTTTGCAACCATGCCAGGGGACAACACCCTGATGGAGATTATAGATAAAGAGCTGATGGGAATGGGCTTTCAAGAGCCAGCTGAGACCGTGAGGTGATTGTCATTATTTGTTGGGGAGACAGTAACAAAACTTAATTTTTATCAGGAACATGATGTTGGTTGCCTTATGGGCAAGGGAAAATATTATAGAAGTTGATATTGAAATAATATGTCTGTAAGATATGTAAGATATGTTTGGTAAGTTTTAAATCCTGAAGGTCATTAGACGCGGTGGTGGCTAAAGGTGAAGACAGCTTTTGTAGATTCAAGAAAAGTCTGGATAAAGGTTAATGGTCAAAGGTTATTGAAATGAATTTATTATTAGATTTTGTCTAAATTACAGTCTTAGGAAGCTGTTGAAAAGATTATTTGTTTATAGTGAGAGAGACTGCTTGAGTGAAGGAACGGATGGTATTCTGTCAGTCTTTCTGTTATCGGCATGCTAAAGCAAGTTGAAGCAAAATAATGATAATGAATCAAAACGACCCAGCTGACTTTTCTAAGAGAAAATGAATAATGAACAAACGTGCTTTGAAACTGGTAAAGAGACCATGTAAAATTAGATAAAAGCTACAGGAAAATGAGAAGTTTAAAATCTTATTTAAAATTTAAATATGTTTAGAGTTAGAACCAAAGATATGAACATGAGAATATGAGCGGTTCATAGTCAGGTATGTGTGTGTGTTGGATGGTGACAGCATTGTATGTTTTATGAGTGTTGATTCATGTTTGGTATGTGTTAGTTTAGGGAAGCTATTCTGTCCCCATAGTGTGTATATTGTGTCATTAACCTCTGGAATGAGTTTTATCATTACAGATGGGTTAAGGCAAATGACAAATTTGAAAGAAATTTGGTCATCAAGCTCTGTAGATTATTGTGAACAGAGAGAGAATGTTGTTTGACTGATACTGACCAAGTCTGTACACGACGACCTGACCTGATAGAAACAATTGATGACTTTGACATTGGAAAATGTTAGTAGATGACTGACTTAAGAGACCAAATAACAGGCCTGAAAAGCAGTGAGACTCAGGACCGGTGCCCTTCAAATTATTAGATAAGAAGATGAGATTGTGGCTTACGTAATGTTTTGTTTCAGAGGCAGAGAAAGATGTCTGGGGGAAATTTGGCTGAAGGACAACATTTGGGTTAGTGTTGAAAACTTTGTTTACCCAAACACCATTATGTTAAATTGATGGACGAGTTGTAAGGGGGATGGTAACAATTGCCATACCAAGGGGTTCAAATTTGATGAATGCATCGTACAGGTGGAACAATAAATGTTGGGAGGACACTGCGTTTAACTGGGTAGAAGCCCTGTAAGAAGTCATTTTTCTCCTTAACAAAATTGCTGTCTGTAAGTGTGCAGATTCGGCAGCGAAGGACGCGGCAGCACAGCAGACAAAAGAAACTATGTGTACTTTACTATCTGACAATAACCTCGACGTTTGTTTTTCTTTACAGAGGATGTAGACTTTTGATACAGGGCAAACTGTGCCCAGTAAACTGGGTTATTATTGTGGCAGAGAGGTGCCACACCTTGCGCAGCGCATAACTTAAAACTTTCCTTTTGCAGGATGTCAGGATGGATTGTGTCAAACAGAACTGATTCTGTTCCAAATGTATAAATATTGTTTTGTTAACATGAGCAAAGTGGGTTGAGTGTTTTTTTTCCTTTCAGGTTTTTCAGTGCCATTCAGTGAGCAAAATGATCTGGTGACAATATGTTTCAGGCTGTTGATTCAACAGGTCACACCAAAAGGGACGACCGGCTAGACAAGCGGTCAATAACAAAATAGCTAGGGTCTGCATTCACAGGTGACAGTGGGCAGGAAATGGTTAATTCCAGTAGAGGTGCGGTCGGGATAAGGAAAAATCTTGTAATGATCAGAAAATGGTTGGAGAGGGTGACACCTGGGTCCACGCCTCTGACCTTAGACTACACCAACCAACCTCAGCAACCCCATGCGCCGACACGAAGGACAGTGAGGGGTCAAGGACGTGCTAGTAACGTACCCTCCCTTGCCAACGATGGAAAATCCTCTCTACGGCACGCAAAGTGTCATATTGGTGAAGACGGAACGTCCATGGGGCGAACGAGATGGTCAACACACCTGGAGGAGGATGTGGACCAACTAATGGTTTAAGTTTAGCAGAATAATTTGTTTTGTGATGATGTTGATGATTTTATTTGATTAAATCAAACTAGGGCTTAGTATTGATATAGATCTAATGATTTGATTGGTGCAAATGTTTTCAGGAAAACTATCAAATCTATTCAATGATGTGAAGTACGGTCATAAACAAAAAAAGACAGTCGGTCTGCAATGGAAAAGTAAGAGTTAATTTTTAACAACCAAATTGGATAGAATGGATAAAATCATAAAACTCTTCTGGTTAGATTTGATTAAATAGGGTATTAAATAGAGCTTACTAAGTAAAACCATTGCCCGATTGAATTAAAAGGTTAACAAAATATGGTTAGGAAATATGTGGATGGGCGTGGATTAATGGGAAAGGCTGAATGTATAGGAGTTATGATTGTATGTGTTATTCTGATAATTTTGTTATTCATGGGTGAATACGAGTACTGGAATGTCTGTTCAATTTATCCCAAGGATGGACAAAATTAGGCAGATGGTGGAAGTAGCGGAAGCTACAGTAACGTGGTAAATTGGGGGGTGGTTTTTTCATTTTCCGATTTTCTTACTTTCTAAATTCTTTCTTTCTAAGGACGATGATAATGTGTAAAGAGGGTTAAAAACAGTAGCCATCCGTGTTACGAGGTGGCATACAAGGACAGGGTTTGAAACATGAAAGATTTTCTATTTACTTTATATTTACTCTGTACTTGGTTTTTCTTTTGGGTTTTTATTGAATTAATGATGTTTTTCCAACTAAATATAACTTCAATTTTTCTTATTTATGCTGAAATGACTGAGGGTCCACCTATAGTTGTGGGGATGCAATTACAGTGCTAATTCGTCTAGCCCGGTTTCAGAATAAAACCGGGGGTTAAGAAACCAGTCCAAACCAGCTGAAGATAGAAGGTATCTTTTCTGTAAAATTACACTAAACAAGGAGGGTGTGGTCAAGATGTTGGGGACCTGTATAAAGATGTCTCAGTTTTATTATGTCTCCAGGATTGTTTCTTACAAGCTGGGTAGCTGCGGCTCTGTAACGAATCCTCAGTGAATAAACCTTTTTCTTCTTTATTACAATTTTGCCTTTTGAGTGTTCCTTAAACCTGTGATGCTATATTTTCCCAGTGAGATAAAAATTGCTATTACAGGGTTTTTCCCTTTTCCTGCAGAGATGACATTGTCTGAGATGTGGAGAAACTCCTCCGGCCGGACCAAGATGTGTAATGAATGATCTGTAGTGTTTATAATTTTGACTCGCTGTGTGTATGATCTGAGAGCATTGTTTGATTTTGAGAACAGATAAAATGGTTTTGAGGCAATTGTTTGATTTTGCCAGAAGAGTCAGAGGTTCTGTGAATGCGGTTTGAACATTTGGTTTTGTGTTTAAGGTTGAGTGAGTGATGGTTTCAAGAAATGTGTTTTTAGCAATTCAGAAAAACTGTAAAAACTGCTTATGTATTACTGCCATCATGTGGATGAATTATGCAATACAGCAACTTAATGGTTCTGTCAAAATCTAAATAAACAATTCATCTAAAAATAATTACAGTATTTAAGTTTTCATTGTTTATTTTAAATCCGATATATATATATATATATATATATATATATATATATATATATATATATATATATATATATATATATATATATATATATATATATCACTGGTTCTGAACAATCCGTCTACGGTTCCCTGGTGCCGAAGCCAATACATGGTAATCCTGTACAGGTAAAGATTTTTTTGTTCTTTTGTTCCAATAATGACAAAAGAGATGGTATTGCAGGTTGTGTATAATCTAATACAAATTATGGTAATTTAAAATCAGGTCATTAAAAAATGTTTAACAATAATAAAGGCCCTCTGCAGAATATTTAAAAAAAATAAAAAATAAAATAAAAAAAATAAAGAGTTAAAAAGTAGTCTACTGCAGTACCAGTAATGACAATAGCTAATAGTAACTATAGCCTATACCATAGTCTGAATGATTGTACCATAGGCTATTTATGTACCATGGTAAGTATATCTAAAATACACGATATTTTCATGGTATTGTTTAGTAAGTGCTTTGCTCTTTTGGTCAGATTTTCTTACCTGTGGCTGGGGAACAGTTACAGATACACCTTGTAAAAGTGTCATTTGCTGTGCTGTAAATATGTACCAAATAACAAAATATTTTTAAATAGATCCTCTTGACTGAATCCAGAGGAAAACTCTCCTATGGTCAGGTATCCATTTTTTGTCAAGATCTAGTGAGTCAAAAACGTTCTCGAGTTCCTCAGCAGTGAGTGGCAATTCTTTGTGTAGCCTCTAAGATAGAGAGAATGATGGTATATGATTAAATACTCAAGAAAACAGATGGAAAAATGACATCATTAACACTATTTTCTGCCATCTAGATATTCTGATTTGCCTATTTTGTACTAATAGAACATTGTAAATAACAAATCCTTTTAAATAGTCCTAAAACATGTTCAGTTTGTGGACTCTTCTGTTGTGTTTCCTTCCTGTGTTTAGCTCCTGTTTGCGTGTCCTTTGTTACTATGGTTACTCATTGGTTAATTGATTATGTTCACCTGTGTCTTGTTTGGTTCCTAATTTAGCCTGTGTATTTAAGCTCTCAGATTGTTGCAGTTCATTTTTCCTGTGTTGTTTTTGAGTAAAAGCAGAAACTGTTACCTTTATCTATTCCTACGATTCCAGTGTTTTGGATTATCTTTGTTTTCATTTTTGTAAATAAAAGTAAGACTGCAACAGTTTAGGTTCTCTAATCCTCTTTCTTTGCCTGAACTGTAACAGCAATATATGCACCCTAAGCATTTTAATAAAACAAAAAAACTTTGATGGCCATACAAAGCTAAAAAAAAAAAAAAAAATACAAAAACATAATTTGAATACAGAGCTGTATTATTCCAAAACCATGGCAGATGTAACAATAAATAAAGTAATAATCATGAAAGAATAAAAATATTGTGGTGAAGGACCTGTAAAGTTAAGGCCCCCTACTTTACCCTCAGTGCGTGTGTTGAAGCCTTTTCCCTCGCTGTCACAGATCTGAAAGAAGTCCTCTATTTTGTCCAACATAGCAATGTGTCCCCATCCTGCGTTCTTCTTCACACTTTTCCTTGGCTGCGGTTTCGGCTGCTTCTCATCCTGGTCTGAGCCACTGCTGGTGACCCGTGTGTCTCTAACGTGTCCGATCTCTGACATGATTCCAGCGCTGCTTACCTTGACCGTCTTTCAACAGCTCAGGATCATGTACAATCCAAAGCTAGATCCAATACAGGGAATTATGCTGATTAATTCAGGAAACATCATTTATTGTCTTGTACTGAATGCCTGCTGTGGGTCCCAGCTGAAAGAAACAGAGAGAGTGCAACACATCAGCAATCCTTTTCGTCTTTAGGAATGTTAAGACTTTGAGAAATGCAGATTAGTCTTAGTCATCATCACTGCTGATGTTATTGGTGAGCAGAACTGTCCCACCACCACAATGTCAAGGGGGAACAGGAAGAGGTTTCTGTGGTGAAATTTCCAGTTTGATCACAAGTTGAAGTTGCTAAGGGTTGAATAAGGGGGTATCAATTATTTTAGGCTATATATTTTATTTTAATAAAGAACCAATTGAAATGAACTTTTACATGATTGACAGACATAAAAGTTGACGCATCATGCTATTAACCTCATCAGTGTAAAAAAGTTAAATGTTAGGGCTCTGTGTAATTTGTGACATTAAACTAAATACATGATGAAATACTGATTTCATGAAGCCTAAAACTAAAATTATTGCTAACTTAAATTATAGCTAAGTTCTTATAGACTAGAGAGAAATTCGTAAAAACAGAATTACAGCTCTTACCTGAAAAAGTGTTTTACTCTTCCAGGTTGTAAGGCCCGGCTGGATCGAACCAATGAGGGCAGTCGATCAGCGGGGAAGGTCTTTGCACGCGCAAAGTGTCTTTTAACTGTCTTTCCTTTTACGCAACACAACAAGATTAAATGGAACACAATTCTCATATGTATTTTCTCGTTATTTCATCTGACTCCATAAATGAAAAGGTTTTAATGTATCTTTGGATCATTAATTGTGAGTGAATGTTTGACTATTCCTTTTAACTCTTTAATGAAAATAATGTCAAAGTCAGTTAGAATAATCAAATGAAACAATTTATTATGTCAGGTAAATGTATCATGCCAATTTCATAATCAATTCAAGGATAATCGATACAAAACATCAAATGCTCTGGAATAAAGAGAAAAGATGCAACCCAACATTAAGAAATCCATGAGGCTGAGAGATCTCATGGGCCAATCTGAAATACAGAAAAGGCCTCGAACTCCCTGCTGCATTTCATTAAATAGACAAACCTTTCACATGGAAACAAGTGCTAACAAAAGAAATTTGCATTCAGAGGTTACACCTTTGGGTGTAGGGAGACCATTTGTCTAGAGGCCAACACCTCCCTGTGTGTCAGTTATCCATAAACTCTTAAAAACCTTATTACCTTTTTTTTTTCTTATTTGGAAATGAGACATTTGTACCAGTCGCACTGTGACATTTTAAATGATACCAAACATGAAAGATACTCTGTGGTAATCATTCACATTAAACTATACATTTTCTTGGGTGAATTCAGGTGATCATCTGAGCATGAAAGAGAGGGGGTGAGGGGAGAGGGAAAGAGAGATTAGGATGACTCGGAGGTGAGACTTTCGTCTCATAAATGGTGAGTTTAAATGCTAATTTCCAGCATTTCCAGGTCCTTTGTCCTCTCAGGGTCTGGTTGCTCTTCAAACAGACTGTCCTGCAATTCTTACAAGGTCTATACAGAAGAGCTCGCGGACACTGAAGAGGGGGAACTTTATGTCAGGGTTCTGTCACTTCTGTCTAGTCTATTTCTTGGTTTTGTGACAGAGCCCAGACACTCCTGTTTTGCCTTTCTGTGCCTTGTTTCGTGTGCTTTCATGTCATGTTTTCTCTCGTGCTGTGTAGCACCGGTACCTGATCGGTAAGATAGAAGCGTCTGGCATGGAGCAGGCACAGAAAGACTCCAAATATATTGACCAGGTAATGTTTCACGATTTCATACAAATATTAGGTTACTGCATAGTCTACTCAACTACTGATGATGGTGATAGGATAATAAGTTTGTCAAGTGTTAGACTACTTTATAATAATAAAGTAGCACTGTGTTTGCTGGCTTATAACGTTTTTACATGATCGCAGCTAAATCATAAGTAAATAGCCTATAGTCTAGGCCTACTGTATAATTTCATTTGTGTTTTTTGATTGTAATGTAAACATTACAAAATGCCAGATGACATCAATAAAGTTAGCCTAAATGTACGTCGCATTATTTCAGTTGACCGTTATGATGTCATTAGACATGATTATTGCAATTTATCATAATATTTTGCAAATTGTGCTCATTTACAACCTCTAGGCTTATGTATGTCCTGATAATTATGTGAGATATTGACCTGTTCTCATGATAATCGCAGGAATCAACGTCAACAGCGTCGTTTACAAATAAGAGAGTTACTTACTAGTCCATCAACAAGATCGCCAGGTCAGCATCGCTGTAGCATAGAGTGATAATCGAAGGAATCAACGTCAACTGCGTCAACAGCGTCGTCTGATATCCCTCAGTGCTTTTTAGCTCGCGCCAACGAGTGAAAGCCTGACCGGGACTCTTGTCCGGTTACTCACGCGGTCAGATTCTCTCTTCCTTTTCCTACACTCTTCCGACCGCGCTTTCTTTGTTTTTTCCATTGTCGAGTCTTCCAATAATCACGTCTGAAATGCGCGCAAGTGTCTTCGTGCTTAATGTTGTTGTTGTTGATGTATGTGACGTCGTTGCCGTAAACCAAGTCGTGATTCTCGCGAGATTTGTTGGGGGCGCCTCTCTCAAACTTGCATTGCTGTTTTTTCCAGTGGCGTCCCTCCCAAGCTTTACTACCAGGATGATTCGCCCTACTATGACTTTGTTTACCACCGAAATGACTTTGAAGCTGTTATATTAAGGTACAATTCTTGCATAGTGTGCCTTTAAGATCAAGATGCCGTGAACACCTACCCTGGTAATCCAGAGTTCTCGCGAGAGCACAAGTTGAATTTGCTCAGCGAGTTACTCTGGTGTCAAATAATGATGCTCATTAAATATGCCCCTCGATCTGAGCTGCACCAATCACATCGGATTATCTGATATAGGCGGACCAGAGGCAAGCTAAACAGATGACGACAGCGATGTGACGTCGAAGTCATTAGTAAACATTGCAATATGGCTATGGATGAACACCAGTTGTTTGAAACGGCTTTGGCCGCTACAATGAACGAGTTAGACTTGGCTTTTTATCTAAAACAGGAACAGAAGACGCCGCTCGAATCGTTCCTTTGCAAGAAGGACGTTTTTGCTGTTTTGCAGACCGGATACGGCAAGAGTATAATATACCAGTTAGCTCCGCTGGTAGCTAAGCATATGGGGTTTATTGTTGTGATTGGTCGTATTGTTATCCAACTGCGTGCAGTGAGATTTTCAAATGCATGCTTGGTGCTGCCCCTCGAGCTGGCCGATTTTCATTAGTCGACGCCAGACCTTTAATCTTTTAGATTTAGGTCTGGATTTCCAGGCTAGTGAACACCCAGCATCTATAGGCTAATTTTCGTCTTAAAACAAATTTATAAAAGGAAACTTAATAAAACATTTTTGTGATGTAGTATAGCCTACTAAATGTTTCCATTTTCTTCTAGAATAAAGCATCATGTAGGCCTACATCTAAACTCACATGAAAAGGCCCCCAAACAAACAAACAAAAAAAGATTATAGGGCAAATTTCAAAAATTGTCAGTATAAAACCTTATATTAAAATCCTGCTAAAGAGCCTATGTGTAAAGACATTTTCTGATTAGGCCTACATAGGCTACTGTCACTCTGTGCTTAGGGATAGGCAACTCCGGTCCTGGAGGGCCACTGTCCTGCAGAGTTTAGCTTCAGCCCTGATAAAAACTCACCTGCCTGTATCTATTTAGTAATCCTGAAAACACTGATTGCCTTGTTCAGGTGTGTTTAATTAGGGTTGGAGCTAAACTCTGCAGGACAGTGGCCCTCCAGGACCGGAGTTGTCTATCCCTGGCTTATAGGCTATAGTAGTGGTTCTCAACTCCAGTCCTCGGGACCCACTGCTCTGCACATTTTGTATGTCTCCCTTATTTAACACACCTGAACCAGATCATCAGCTCGTTAGGAGAGACTCCATGAACTGATTTGAGTGTGTCAGATAAGAGAGATATACAAAATGTGCAGAGCAGCGGGTCCCGAGGACTGGAGTTGAGAACCACTGGGCTATAGGCCTAGGCTATTACAATGGCAGATAAAGTGTAAAATCAATGTGCAGTGAAATGAGCTCTACTACATGAAACAAGTTACTTATAAATGTTGCTATAACTGAAGAAAAACCATTGATTGCCATCCTATATCCTGTCCGTTCACTCTCCCTTATGTGCTAACCTTTACCCTTTACAATAGAAGATGTTTTGCGGCCATCTGCTGGACAAATACAGCACTGCAGCATTAAACGCACATTCATTGCTGTTATATTTTCTCAAAAAAATAGTTTACCTATTTATGTAGATAATGTAGATAATGTTTAATCTATTTAATAAATACACATCTGAATAGCTTAGCAACAATATAGTTTATACTATGGTGTAATAAAATTATATATTTTAGAATAAAAGATCAAAGCAGTAAAATCCACATATAGTAATATGCATAATTTTTCCAGAAACAATGAGATTAAAATGTTACATTTATTCAAATAATTCATGAAACAATAGGTCTACTCCTACTAAGATCTCTACTAAGTTACAAGTGTTTGAAGTGATCAGACTTACAAAAATCAGTCACCAGTCTTGTATCTCCTGTGTGCAGTGACAGGCTTTGATGCTGAATATAACCTGCAGTGTTTCTCTATCAATCTCCTGTAAGTTTAGTGTGACTTTATCTCCATCCTGAATAATTAAAGATATGTTTCTATCCTCTGTGAAGTGTCTTTTCATGGTGGAGGAGGAGTCCCGTTCATCAGCGCAGATGTTCTTTTGATATATATGGTGAAAATAAAAATGCTGCTGTGTGATTTGTCAGTGATTGTGTTTGATGATTTCCTCTGTTGTGTCTAATAAGGTAACAGTGAGTGTCATTGGCAGCTGTGAGAGTCTCTCTCTCTTTAGGGGACTGACAGGAGCCAGTTTCTTCAGTGTGTTTGAGGGAGCAGAGGAGAAACAGAGTCAAACAAACAGTGTGACGAGCAGAAGAAGATGGAGGGATTTCTGACACTCGTTTTACTCTCCTCTATAGTCACTATAACCACATCTGGTAAGTGCAAAATAGATTTTAAAGATGTAAAATTTAACATTTTTAAATAAGTAGTTTGCTTATGATGGCATTAGACCACTACAAACTGAATAGAAGCCTTTGTTATATCTAGAAACCAAGATCTTGTGACACTAGATCAATAATTATCAATTACATTTTATAAATGATTTGAGCTTTTACAGGAAACCAATTTGTTATACACTCATGCACAGCTTTAGTTGTCCAGGTAGACATATTTATATGTATATACTGTATTTCTATTACCCAACTTAGTTATTACATCTTATTTTTCTTGACGTTGCATGATTCGATCCCTTTCTCTCTTTCATGTACAGATTTTGAGACTGTGAGGTTAGTTGGTGGTAACAGTCCCTGTGCTGGTAGAGTGGAGGTTCATCATGGAGGTCAGTGGGGAACAGTGTGTTATAGGAACTGGGATATGACTCATGCTGGAGTGGTGTGTAGAGAGATAGGATGTGGAGAGGCTCTAGAGGCTGTGCGTGATACTCGCTTTGGATCAGGATCAGGACCAATCTGGATGGATGCTGTGTTCTGTAGTGGATCAGAGTCAACACTGAAGAATTGTGAGTCAAGAGGATGGGGTGTTCATGGCTGTAGTCATCAAAATGATGCTGGAGTCAGATGCTCAGGTGAGCGGCTCCATACATCACTCTGTTAATACATCACTGATCAGACTTTCATTGATAAACATCTTATAAGCAATTTAATGTAATTTAATGTAATTTGTTGTCAGAGCAAATCATAACCAGCTAATTGATGAAAAGTATATTTTATTGTCTTAACTCAATTTTATCTATTTATAAACCTATTATTAATGAATGAATATTGTTTTATGTCCATATCATAATCATTGTGAATTTGTGACAAATGGTCTTCTCTTTTGTGTAAATATATTCAGAAACAATAAACTACGGAAGGTCGAGACTTGTGGACGGGTCTCACCTGTGTTCTGGGAGAGTGGAGATGCTTCTTGTAGGAGGCTGGGGTTCAGTGTGTGACGCTGCCTTTGACCAGCAGGATGCAGAGGTTGTGTGTAGAGAGCTGGACTGTGGGGCTCCTGTACAGGTGCTGGGAGAAGATGCTTTTGGAAAAGGAAATGGTCAGATTGGATCAAAAGAGATTCAGTGCAGAGGAGATGAAACACACATTCGACGCTGTCCATCATCAACCTCACATAATATGAACTGCACCCATGACAATGACGTAGGACTGATATGTACTGGTAAAATGTCAATGTTCAGCCTTTCTATAGAGAAATCAAATTGTTAACTAAAACTTAATTATTTGATTGGTTTCTTCTTGGTTTGATCAGTTTCAGTAAACTCTGTGTTCTTTGTCCAGGTTACACTGACCTCAGACTGGTCAACGGTTCTGACGTCTGTTCTGGTCGAGTTGAGCGTCAGTACTTCAGTAAATGGGGCACAGTGTGTGATGCATGCTGGGATATGAGAGCTGCCAGTGTCCTTTGTAGACAGCTGAATTGTGGGATTGCTGTGTCTGTTGTGGGATCAGACTGGTTTGGAGAGGGAAGTGGTGAAATCTGGGCTGATGTGTTTGATTGTGACGGGAATGAAACAAAACTCTCAGAATGTTCCGTCTCTTCATGGAGTCGAGCTGAATGTTCTCATAGACGAGATGTTGGAGTCGTCTGCTCTGGTGAGCAAATTCACACCGTGATAAAGTCATTGGTTTCAGATTAAAATGTTGTATACATTTTAGATAAATACTGAATTACAAATAAATACTCTCCAGAGAGTGAAGCTCATCTGGGGAACTGCAGCTCTCCACAAACTCTCAACTGCAGTTCCACACAACAGCTGTCAATCAAACACTTTGGTGAGAAAATCAACATCTGGGCAGATTCTTTAGTTGTTAATGATGAATAATGTTCATGTACAAGCACTGTTTTTCTCTCTCTGAATATCAGGTCGCGGGTCCATCAGGCTGGTGGGTTCTGGGGGAGACTGTGCAGGGAGGCTGGAGGTTTTTCACAGCGGCTCATGGGGGACAGTGTGTGATGACTCCTGGGATATTAAAGATGCCCATGTGGTGTGCAGACAGCTGCAGTGTGGAGTGGCCCTCAGTAACCAGCAGGTACCAGCCTGGTTTGGTCCTGGTTCTGGACCCATATGGCTGGATGAGGTGGAGTGTGAGGGGAATGAGACGTCCCTGTGGAACTGCTCTTCTCCAGGCTGGGGGAAACATGACTGTCAACACAAGGAGGATGTAGGAGTCGTGTGCTCAGGTAAACAGTAACGTAATGTGATCTATTTTAAAATATATAACTTCAAATGTTTAAAGGGATAATGTGCAACTAGTAATTTTTGCAAAATGAACACCAGGATAATCAGGAGTGGATGGATCATATTTTGCAACAAAGACCATCTTACTGTATCGATGGTCTGATAGACAGCGCTGCCATGGATGCCGCTACTTTTTAAATATTTTTTATTGACCAAGCAGAATCCAGTAATACATAATATTCATAATATATTATAAAAATATAATTAAGTATCTTTTTCAGATGCTAACAGTGTGCTAGCAGTGTGCATTCGCCTTGTATTAACCAGTTATTTTGGTGATATTTTAGGTTTAGCACAACTTAAACTTCAATATTTTTAATGCACACCCCTTTCCATCTAGAGTTTAAAGAGATCAGGTTAACTGAGGGCTGTGAAGGGAATGTGGAGGTTTTCTACAATGGATCCTGGGGTAATGTGTGTGTAAACCAGATGAACACAGACACAGTGAGTCTGATCTGTCAAGAGCTGAACTGTGGAAGATCTGGTGTTTTGTCTGATTCTACATCAAGACTGGAATCAGCTCGTAACTGGCTGGATAAAGTGAAATGTCGACCACATGATTCAAATCTGTGGCAGTGTCCATCTTCACCCTGGGGACAGAACGACTGCAATAGAGATGAAGTGGCCAAAGTCAACTGCTCAAGTGAGATTATGTTTTAAATAATGTAAGATGGTCTCAGTAGTTATGTTTCTTTATACACAATGTTTGTATATAATGTGGTGAATAAACTGTTTCTGAAACACTAAACTAATTTGATGGACAGAGCCTAAGATGATTTATGAGGCTTAAATTATGTTTTTACATTGATATGTTTCATTGAGAGAAGTTATGACTTTTGAGTCCTAATGTTCAGTTCTCTTAATATTTAATCTCAGAGGAGGAGAATCCTGAGTCTCCTCGGAGTCGTCTGACATGTTCTACCTCTCCATCTCCTCACCAGAGACAGTGTTCAAGTAAGATTTTTAATTTAAGACTGTTTTCCATTAAAATATGCATTTAAACAAGAATTTACTTGCATTTAAAAATCATAATCAAATTCATAAATGTAATCCACTAATCATACATTTAAAGCCGTCTTAGTTAAGTTTCAGTGTGTTTTGTTGTAAATGTTGTGCCAAAGCTGGTCAGTGATGTAAAGTAAACACCCATGAGACAGTTGAGACAGTGTTCAAGTAAGATAAAAATAAATAAAAGGATGTATTTTCTTTATTCACAGTATCTTGAATTATTAATATCTGAGCACTTGTACACTGAATCCACATTCATAATTTGTCACAACTTTAAATAGTCATAAAATGCATTGTAAATGGATTGCTGGTCAGTGATGTTGCTGTGTGTGATTTAGATCATGTTCCTCTCAGACTGAGGGGAGGTTTGGGCCGGTGCTCTGGGAGGCTGGAGGTGTATCATAACGCTGTGTGGGGTTCAGTCTGTGCTGATCTGTGGGACATCAGCGATGCTCAGGTGGTCTGCAGGCAGCTGGGTTGTGGAGCAGCACTGAGGGCTGATGGGAATTCAGTCTTTGGTGCTGGTGAAGGTGTTGTGTGGCTGAACAGAGTCGAGTGCAGAGGGAATGAGATTCACCTGTGGGACTGTCCTCTCTCCCTGAAGAACCACACTGACTGCTCCCACAAAGAGCACGCTGGACTCACCTGTGCAGGTCAGAGCAAAACACTGAGCAATAGTAGTCGTTTTCACATCATTTTAGTGCTACTAACTGTGTATTTGCATGATTTTTAATCTGTCTGTGTCTGTTTTGACAGATCTGACAGATTTGTCAGTGTCCACTACTCCTGCCACAACAACATCAGCTTCTCCTCCAGTTTCTCAGACAGTGCGCTCAACATCAGTCACTCCTCCACAAACTCCTCCAGTGTCTCTCTCTGTGCTTGTGGTTGTACTGGGAGTTTTGCTCTTACTGCTCTTAGTGCCACTGCTTATACTGATTCAGCAGAACAGAGTGATGAGGAGAGGTAGGAGAGATCCAGAGACTGTCATATTGTGTGTTATTCAGTGTGTGATCAGTCATGTGTTGTGAACTGACAGCAGGTTTGTCTGTCTACACTCACAGCTCTCTCTAAGAGGAGACACAGGACGACGACTGAGGCCGTTTATGAGGAGCTTCATCACAGACACAATCACTTCACTCAGAGAGGTGAGACATGAGCCGTGAATCTTATTTAATATGATTAATAAGAGAGTCTGTCAGACACTTGATGTTCATCTATTATTACTCCTGTTAAACCTCCGGCTTTAAACCAGAGAATTCCTCACAGAAAACCACAGAGCTGCAGGTGCATGTTTGAGTGTGTGTGTGTGTGTGTGTGTGTGTGTGTGTGTGTGTGTGTGTGTGTGTGTGTGTGTGTGTGTGTGTGTGTGTGTGTGTCTCTTCCTGTGTGTATTTTGAGGGTAATAAGGAGAGGTTCATATGTTTGTAAGTCTAGGTGCAGGTGTGTATGTGTATTTGTCTCTTCCTGTGTGTATTTCTGGAAGGCAGTGAGGAATGGGTTCATGTGAGGATACATGTGTGTTTGCTAATAGGCCTAAAACTTAGGATTTTCTGCCTCTAATGCTTTTAAAATGCAAGTAATTAATATTTGTGTTGTGTTGTAAGTAACACAATGCTTCATGATCCAAATGAGAAATGAGGAGTCAGTCTGTATGGAATGATGAATATGTTTCTGACTGTTCTGCTGTCCTTTAACAGGAAGTCTCGTCTCTGAAGAACTGCATTCTGGGTATGAAGATGCTGATGAGTTTCTCTCAGGTTAGAGAGCTGAAGTAGATCCAAATTAATAATTTGATTTACAAATGTAAAAAAAAAATATTTACACATTTTAACACTCATTCAACTGTTCACAATACTAAAACTTTTATCTTATTAGAAAAAGAGTTCAAGACTGCATATTATGATGATGTCACCAATGGCAGTGTCCTGAAAGGTCAGTGATCCCGCTGTGTCCCAATCAGAGGCTGTGTCCCAATCAGAGGCTGTGTCCTCCGGAGGCCGCATCTGAAGACTGCATACGTCATTGAGTCGGTCTCATTTAAGAAAAATAACCGTTAGATTGCAAAGTATGAAAGAAATCTCAGTATTTTACACCTCATGAGGAATAACAGTCAATTTTATTACGGTTACTTCTCTTAAATAAGACATCCTTGATGAGGTATACAGCCTTCAAATGTGACGACTGGAGGACACAGCCTCTGAATTGGGACACAGCAAACATTCATTACCCAAAACCTGCAACAGTATATTTTACATTTATTTTGTTTCCCAAAATATTAAAAAATGCCCAAATTATACATGTTTTGATGTAGAAGAGATGAAGGAAATCACACCGGGATACTATGATGATGTCATCACTGATGGACTGAAACCAGATCGTGAGACAGGTGTCGTTCGGTTATTATATAATAGGAAGAAATATTTAAAATATATTCAAATCTGTATATATATATATATATATATATATATATATATATATATATATATATATATATATATATATATATATATATAAATATATATACATTATATATTTTCTCATGTTGAATTTACAGAATACACACCTGAGAGCTATGATGATGTAATGACAAGTGGACAGAACTCTATCAAAAACGGTGTTTACTTTTTATTGTTATTGGTGTATTGGTGTAGGGGTGGTGGTGGCGCAATGGATGAGACACATGCCTTTGGTGTGAGAGACCCGGGTTCAAATCCACTGTGAGACACCAATGTGTCCCTGAGCAAGACACTTAACCCCTAGTTGCTCCAGAGGCGTGCAACCTCTGACATATGTAGCAATTGTAAGTCGCTTTGGATAAAAGCGTCAGCTAAATGAAATGAAAATGAAATGAAATTTTCCATAATCCTTTTATAGTGATTTATGATATTATGTATTAATCCCATTACATTGTAAGATATAATGCAATGTTTGTTCTGTCTGTATGTTCATGTGTAGTGGACACACCAGAGCATTATGATGATGTCATCATTAATGGACAGATCTTTCCAGAAGTAAAAGGTGAGTCACACAGAACTGCATTTCATGATCACCTTCACCCACTAATATTGAACATTTCTACCATTAATGAATCATCACGACTTTATCAGGAGTAAATCTAATAATCTCAGACAGTCATGAGGTGAAGAGATCAATAACATCATTAATGACACAAGCTGATTTACAAACTACAATGTGAGGTTTTTATTTCACATGTGAATCAGAGGGAGATCAGGAGGAGTATGATGATGTGAAGAACAGCAGTGAAGATGAGAGGAACCTGTTGGGTAGATTATTGTAACATTTCTATAGCATATTTAATGTATTTGTTGTGTTTCATATTTAATGTATTTGTGTGATGTAAATATTACAATAAAAATGATCATTGTAGTTAAATTATAGTTTGCTTTTGTTTTTAAAAACAGATTATGATGATGTGGGGGAGGAGTCAAATAAAGAGGGAGGAGCCATATGACTCACTGACCACACCCACTGCCTCTTCATCCAATCATATTACAGTTACTGGAGAAACTGGGAGATTCTTATGTTGTTTCTAATGCATCAGTGCCTTATGTTTTTATGCTATTTCAAATATTTTTGTATGAAATGCTACATGCCACAAAATTTGATTCAGTGTTTGGCCTGTTATTTTTCTATTGATATCAATGGACACTCAAAAGATATGTTTTTTTAATCAATAAATTAATTTGTATGAACTTAATGAATTGATTTTTTTTTAAAGAACATTTGCAGGATAGTGGACAAAAGAAAATGTAGGGAAATAATTTTTAGTTACAGTATTTTAGGCAGTTGACAGCACTATCCAATGACACAATTTCAAATCAATTTAGCATAACAATTCCCAATGCAATTTTATTTTATACATTTTAGTGATAACAACAAAAAGGTGTGCAAAGATAATTGTACGAATAATTTTGGTCATCAATAAATAAATAACACATATTTAAACACCGATCTCAACTGCAGTTTATTGTGTGATGGTCCATTTTAAATTTAAAATGCGTAAAATAATTTAAAGTTTTTTAGTCTTATTTTGTGGTTGATAGAATATTTTGCATTAGCTCATCTTGCAGGTTGATGTTGTTCTTGGTTTTTCTTTTCAACAACTTTTCAAAATTTCATAATTAATTTCATAATTTAAAATTTTCATCTTTCAAAAATTCATACAGACAGACATAATAAGACATGTATCAATCATTTGCCAAATAATTGACAGGGTTCTGAATATGTTTACATGATATTAAATACAGTAGATTCACTAAGACAAGGTAAACATATAAATATATTCCATCTTTTCTTTTCTTCTTATCTAATCGTATTAAAAAGAGTAAACTAATCCAGTTACCTCAACATGAAAGTAACATGATAATACTGAATTATTTTATTTATTATAATTTTTATTATTATTTGTTATACCTATATTACTTCAAGACATGCAAATAAAGAAGGGGGGGGGGGGGGTACAATTTTGCTGTTCTAGAAATGTATTTACAATAAAATCACTGACCAGCACACGTATAATTTGATGTTCTGTTGGTCTAGGGGGAGATATTAACTGTTAAAAAGTATTATTTTATTTTTCCCATTTAAGAAAACAAGACCTTTTATAATTTGTCCCTTTCTTTTATGGCTTCATTTGACAGTTTCATTTGATTTTTAATAAACACTTACCTTTAGAAACGATTCTTCTTATTGGGTTATTATTATGATAAGAGAACCTGCTGGAAATAAAATAAGCTTATCACTCTCACTGCTACATAGCTTATATTTACATCATTGTTATTCGGTGTACTGTGTATTACAATAGCCTACATTATAAAGTCAGACAAAGAATAAAATGAATGTGCTATGAATTGAACTGACATTTCAGTTTAACCAATTAGAATTGAGTTACAGGGATGAAATCAGACAATAATATCTCAGTGATTTATGACCTCATTCGGAGGAGACAGCAGAAGTTGTAATAAAAAATAAAAGGATTTACCAGACAAACAATACATTTTAGAAGTAGGCCTATACATTTTTGCAATATTGTAAATGTAACATACGAATGTAGAAAATATATTATCTGAATCAGCGGAATCTCTTTAAATGTTTGATATATAACATTTACTCAACATTCACTGAAAAGTAAAAAAAAAAAAAAGTAAATTTTAATACAAATATTACAAACTGCTGTTATATTAGTTGCAACACCTCTAAAGTCTGTAACTCTTTATTATTTTAAACTGTTTTGGGATAAGTAGCAGATTTCAAAACAACTTTAACTGTAAATCTGTGGCAGACACATTTGGCAGATATCAAATATTGAAAAAAAGAAAAAGAAAAGCTGACTTAAAAACATTAAAGGAAATGTCCAACATGCCATGCTCTCCTCTACCATATAATAAAATATGTTTTTTTTTTATTTTGGGGAATATATGTTATGATATTTTAAATGGTTAATCAACACTCCTGTATTTTAGGAGTCAGGCTGGTTGGAGGTTCTCGCTGTTCTGGAAGACTCATGGAAACACCTGGTACACAGTGTGTGACGCTGCCTTTGACCAGCAGGATGCAGAGGTTGTGTGTAGAGAGCTGGACTGTGGGGCTCCTGTACAGGTGCTGGGAGAAGATGCTTTTGGCAAAGGAGACGCTCAGATGTGGACACAAGAGATTCAGTGCAGAGGAAATGAGTCTTATATTTCTTTTTGTCCAGCATCATCTTCTCTCAAAAACAACTGTACCCATGAGAATGATATTGGACTGTTATGTTCTGGTAATGAAGCACAAGATTTCAACTTATTGAGATAATCACAAAGAAGCTTTTTTTAAACATTTATTTTAATTTACTGTTTAACTAAAAAGCTCACCTACAACAAACATCAAAAATCTAAAATTCTGGTTGATATGATCTCCTCTTTGGGAATATATAAAGCAACTCCCTCAACATGCAGACCGCTAATTTGCTAAATCTGCTAATTTCCTTTGATTTCCTATTTAAATGATGCTCTAAATCAATGACATTGTTTATCTGTGGTTGTTGTTTTATCATTATTATTATTATTTTTTAGGTTTTGTACACCCTGTAACATGAAGAGAACTTTGTTGTGATACTGTTAATGTTAGTTTTCCTGCAAAGCAGAGCTGAGCTTATGAACAATACGCGTTACACGGAGGGAAAATGAAAAGAAAATGTCCTTTTCTCGAGGCAGTCAGTTTCCTTCAGAGATACATTCTTTATTCATAATTTCCCTCAGCACTCGGTTGTAAATTGTAAAATTTCTCACTTCATTCTGCAATTTTTAAAAAAAAACAAAACGAAACCTATACGCTGCTGTGTCTGTGTGAGACTGTTGCTTAATACTGGACAGTATTTACTGTGAGTTTTTCAGATCCTGGCAATAAAACACAGTTTTAATGATGATTACAATATTAAAATGTAATTAACAATTACCATAAGAAAAATAAAAAAAACATCAAACGAAAGTGAGCTTGGCGACCCCTTGTAAACCTTTAAACCTGTATGTGTGTCGATCATTGTTTAGATAAAAATGAAAGGCTAAATTAAATCTGTTCATCATATAAAGCAATCCTATATCTCTTTAATAGACTTTCTCAAATCATATGGATTAATTTTATGATTCCTTCTTAACCTTTTTGGATCTTTTAAATTTTGTTTACTTGGACTTTCAATAGAGGGACAAAAACATTGCAAAGATAATTTCACTAAAAAATATCTTAATTTGTGTTTCAAAGATGAAATGTCTACAGAACGACAACAACCTGAGGGTTAGATTATGATGACAGAATTTTCTGTGAAATTGTTTAGGTGTTTTTGCTGTGAATGGTGTCCTGAAGCTGGTCAGTGATGTTGCTGTGTGTGATTTAGATCATGTTCCTCTCAGAATTGATACATTTTGTCTGTTTTGTGAACATGTTTCTGGTTCTGCCGTCCCTCCAGAACAGGAAGAGTCCTTCCTGAAGAACAGCATTCTGGGTATGAAGATGCTGATAAGTTTCTTTCAGGTTAGATGACTGAAATATAATGCATTTTATTTTTGCATACACTGTAAAAAATTTCTAACCCTCCCAAATCAAAAATTTCAAGTGACTGATAACATCTAAATTTTTCAATTGGCCCAAGTGAAATTCTGTAAATTATAAAATTAAATTTACAGAATTTCATTTGGGCCAATTGAAAAATTTAGATGTTATCGGTCACTTTAAATTTTTGATTTGGGAGGGTTAGAATTTTTTTACAGTGTATGATGTTGCATATATTATTTATTAATTTAATTATCAGAATCTGCGGTAGGAATCACGCCTGGTTATTATAATGACGCCACCACCATTAAAAGCCCAACATCGTGCTATAGTTTTATTTCTGTAATTATTAATATTATTTGAAAATGCATGTGTATTTTATGTGATTTCATTAAATATGTTTAATTTTCAAAATCCAACATTTACACACATGGATTCATTTTATTTTGTAATATTTTGTTGCAGATGACATATCAGAAACCTATGATGATGTCGTCATCATATGACAGTTCTCCAATAATAAAGCAGGTGAGCGTTTAAAATGTATTTTTTTTTAATGTAGCCTGATAAAATATTTTTCTTTTCAAATTAGTGTTATATAAAATAACTTTAGCAATTAATTATTACATTATTACATTATAATTGATATATTATAATAGTGTACTTTAAAGCGCAGTGTGAGTTTAGTTTATGAAAATAAATGTAGATGATAAAGATGTGACAGACCTGTTAAGTAAGTTATTGTGTCCTGCTTTATCTCTCACTGAATAGGTCCTGTTTAATCTTCATAATTAAATATTCGAAATTCGAAATTTCGAATGAATTTAAACATTAATGAGCTCAATGTGTTACTTTATAAACATAAATTGATACATTAATATTTTCTCTTTTTTTAACAACAGACTATGATTATTTGGGGGAGGAGCCAAGAAAACAGGGAGGAGCTGTTTAAGTTCACATTGTTTTATATGCAGCTTTTATATGAGCAGAGTTTAGTTGCTGCATACTGAAGGGGGTGGATTGGAATCCACTGCTGCTTCAATGTATATGTAATGAGTGATTATAATCAAGGTATTAATCAATATTTTTCCTTCTAAATATAACATGGGTTGACTTACTTCTCTGGAGATTTTACTTTGTTATAGAAGTTACCAGTGTGATTACTGAAATGTTCTTTTCATGTATTCTTTAATATCTGTATTTGATATTTGAATGCAGTAACATTGCTTGCCTATTTATCCCAGCTTCCAGAAATTAAATAGGGACTGGTTTTGTGTTTTTAGAAAGGTCTTCAACGTGTTAAAACATATAGGGGTCATTGAAGTCTATAGTTTAAGGGACCATTTGTCAGTTAAAGCCTATATTTTCCATTTAGACTAAAGTGTCCTATCCTGAGAGAAAGAACTTGTTATCTTAATGTTTTGAGACGAGACTCCTGTTTATAGTTAGAGCCTGGCCAAATCCAACCTTGGAAAAGATGTGTGTCGGTGTGTGTGTTAGTCTTCTTGCTTACAGGTTAAGGAACCACTGGCATTATTGGAGTTTGACAGAGTTGTTGTTCGAGACATGCTGGCACCCAGCCACCCAAAATCTGCGACCTGGAAGGTCACGACGTGCCTGACTTCAGGGTCTGAGTGTCAGCGGCATAATCTATGGAGATATGCTTCTGTCTATCTGTATATGTGTGGAAAATTACTATGTTTATCAATTTCTTAGCCAATCAGAATCATTCAATGACGTAGCTTAGACCTTGGAAATGGTATAACTGCTGTGATCTGTGTAACTGTAAGAGGGGCGGCCTACGAACTCCTGTGTGAGTCTTGAAGCTGAACTTCTGCTGATGAAACTGCAAACTATCTTCAGTAAAACTTTTCTTCAATTTTTTTATAATTCTGACTCCGGGTCTTCTTTCAAACATTTGGTCCATGGGTCTTAAACTGTTTACCCCTAACAATATTATTAAGTTTTACTTGCAATCCATCAATATTTTTTGTTACACAGCACTTAGTTTTGAAATGTACCAGATCAATTACATTTAGCTGATTTTCTACATTTAAACTGAAAGAGAATATGCTTTGCTTTCATGTTGTTTCTTATTAATTTCATCTGTGTGCTTTTTGCCAAATTCTTTTGCTGTATTATTTGTAATTCAAAGTGATATTATTGGACAATCTTTCAGAGGCTTGTGAGAAATGATGTACTTTGTTCATTGGCAAAAAATGATGATGCAACAGGACTGTGACTGAACCTCTTACCAGTTCAGAACATCACTATTAAACAGAACAACTCAGTATTTAACAATTCACTGCACCTTCAACTTATTAAGATCATATATAGATGAACATGTGGAAAATGGATTATGATTCAGGCATGTGATCAGCTAAGGAAAAAAAGGAAACCCCCCATTTTCTCCTGCATTCAATATGACTGTGCAATAACTACAACAACAACAACAACAATAATAATAATAATGATTATTATTCACAATTTATTTTATTATTGTTTAAACTATAAATTCAAACAAATCAATAAATATATTACTATTACAATAATGCTTCTCTAATGTAAAATAAAAACAAGCATTTAATAAAAATAATTCACATTAATAATATTATTAATATAAATTATATTGTAAATAATAATAAAATGTTAATTGTAATTTTTTAAGTCATCCTGCAGACCCCTATATGGAAGTTTGCTGAGGCCCCCTATAGTGGGCCCTGACCCCCGGGTTAAGAACCACTGATCCTGGGGAAGGTAACTTCAAAAGGAAGTCAACTAAGTTTTTTATTTTTATTTTTAGCTTTATATTATAATGATTATTATATGTTATATGTTAATGATTATTATAATAACCTAAAGAAAATACAAATATCACTCAAATACATGTGCAGTAAAATAAGATCTATGTTTAATAATAAAAAAAGAGAAGTATCTGTAAAAAGAGTAATGAACAATTTCTGTCCAAATGTCTGTCGATTTATCCACAAGCAGTGGCGTGCACAGACCTCCTCCGGGGCAGGGGCGGAAGGACCAAAAAGGGCACTTTTTTTAAAAATCTTTTATTTTTAAAATAAATCACCTGTATTTAAAGCAGTATCCGTCTGTCTGTTGTGTTTTATCTATTTTAATGACTTCCTCACAATTATTTGGAATATCTCACTCGATGGAGAGCAGCAGTAGGTCAGAGAGCCTCTCTCGGAAATGATGATAATATAACTAATTATTATTTACATTACCAAACAAAACAGAGAATCAAGTCGGTAATTATGAGGAATTCATGTTTAGTTATGTTGATGTTATAAATTGTATGCCTATGTATTCAATAAAGTGTTAGCTATCATGAAATCAGTAACACTTTACAATAAGGTTTCATTAGTTACATTTATTAACATGAACTAATAATGAACTACACTTCTACACAATTTATTAATCTTAGTTAATATTAATTTCAGCATTTACTAAAACATTATTAAAATCAAAAGTTGTATTTGTTAACATTAGTTAATGCACTGACTGTGACATAACATGAACAAACAATTAAAAGTTGTATTATTAATAACTAAGATTAACAAATAGGCCTACAGTAGCCTAACAAATGTTTAGTTTAGTTTCAGACACAGTTGAGCTAACAAACAACAGCACAGTCTGAAACAGGTGTAGGCTGAAGCTCTTGCTTATAATGCCTACCTTTTTAAAACATCTCATTTATTTATATAATAATAATAATTATTATTGTCTTACATCATTATGCTGACAAACAAATATAAACAGAATACAAAAACATTAGTATTTCCTATGCAATACCGTTGCACAATCCAAATACAACAAAAGCAGCTTGTTCATTTATCATTCTTTAAATGGTTTCATATAGTTTCAGTGCATTATTTTTTAAATAGTTTCTTTAACTTATTAAGTGCCCCACATATTTGTAATTCCTCATGACAGCTATTCCATAGATTTACACCTTTAACTGAAATACAATGGTATTTTGCATTGGTCCTATGTTCTTTTTGAATTGTACAAGTTCCCCTTAAGTCATGTTGGCATTCTCTTTCTGTGAACAACCCTTGGATACTTTCTGGCAATTGATGATTTTTTACTTTGTACATGATCTGTAATGTTTTTAGTTGTTTTGCATGATTAGTTAATGTTAGTTAATATGAATAATAAACAAATGAACCTTATTGTAAAGTGTAGCCTACTATGAAATCAAAGATATAAATTCCTTACAATTTAGAGCTGGACATGGACTTTTCCTTGGACATGAAATTTCCTTTCACTAGATGCATTTCCCCAAGCTAATTACACTTGCTATGGCCTGGACAAAAACGAATGACATTGTCAGACTCAGAATGCGGCTGAAATTGAGTTATACTTTTATGATTGTTAAGCATAACTCACATGCTGCCGCAACTTTTACAGTAGCATGGTAGGATAAATGTAGCCTAACTTTTCCGTATTAGCTTAATATTACCTGCTGCCCGTGCAGTTTGAAGACTCGCGGCGAACTGCTGCGTACATAGCGCTGAAAAAAAGAACTCCGCCTACTGCCACTTCACCTCCGCCAAATGCTTCCGCCAAAAAAATAATATTTAATATTTGTTTGTATTATTATTGTTCGTGGCAATGGTGTATAAGTGTATTGTTATTTATTATAATATTTATTTTAATAATTATTATTATTTACATTTATCAGAGAGGGGCACAATACATTTTGAGACAAAAGGTATTTTGTCCCCCCCCCCCCCCCCCCCTGTGCACGCCACTGTCCACGCCACTGTCCACAAGGTCAAAACTCCTGTCTGCTCCTCTTCACAATAACAAGTTCTGTGTCGCCATCTGGTGGATGAATCAAGCATTACAGCATCAAACACACTACTCCACTAAACACACATAACAGCTACAAATGCATAATATAATGCCAAAGGAATAGCTTTGGAACAGAAAACAATATTTATTTACAAATATTATCTGAATAGCCCTCTGTTTGTTGTACACAAACCAGTCCAGTTCATTTTTTATATTATTAACACACTGTTTATTGTGCTCTTGGTTAGAACATAGTAAACTACACTTAATATTATGCACAAAAAGAAACTTATTAAAACATTTATTTACAGCAAAACTATTTTTGTGTGCGAAATGAAGCTTCAGTAAGTGAGCAGTCAGTCATCAGTCAGTCTTGTATGTTGTGTGTGCAGATACAGGCTTTGATGCTGAATATAACCTGCAGTGTTTCTCTATCAATCTCCTGTAAGTTTAGTGTGACTTTCTCTCCACGCTGAAATATGACTGACAGGAGTCTGTCCTCAGTGAAGTGTCTCTTCACACTGGAGGAGGAGTCCCGCTCATCAGCGCTCACACTTTATTGATATATATGGAGAAAATAAAAATGCTGCTGTGTGATTTGTCAGTGATTGTGTTTGATGATTTCCTCTGTTGTGTCTAATAAGGTAACAGTGAGTGTCATTGGCAGCTGTGAGAGTCTCTCTCTCTTTAGGGGACTGACAGGAGCCAGTTTCTTCAGTGTGTTTGAGGGAGCAGAGGAGAAACTGAGTCAAACAAACAGTGTGACGAGCAGAAGAAGATGGAGGGATTTCTGACACTCGTTTTACTCTCCTCTATAGTCACTATAACCACATCTGGTAAGTGCAAAATAGGCTGTAACGATATTAAATTTTACCTTTTTAAATAAGTAGTTTATGATGGCATTATACCACTAGAAACTGAATAGATTTGTAAAATATATATAAACTGAGATCTTGACACTAGATCATTAATTATCAATTACATTTTATAAATTATTTGAGCTTTTACAGGAATCCAATTTGTTATACACTCATGCTCAGCTTTAGTTGTCCAGTTCGAAATATTTGTAGGCTATATATATATTTCTATTTACCAACTTTTTACATCTTATGTTTCTTGACTTTGCATGATTCGATCCCTTTCTCTCTTTCATGTACAGATTTGGAGACTGTTAGATTGGTTGGTGGTAACAGTCCCTGTGCTGGTAGAGTGGAGGTTCATCATGATGGTCAGTGGGGAACAGTGTGTCATAGGTTCTGGGATAAGACTGATGCTGCAGTGGTGTGTAGAGAGATAGGATGTGGAGAGGCTCTAGAGGCTGTGCGTAATGCTCACTTTGGACAAGGATCAGGTAAAATCTGGATGGATTATGTGGCCTGTAGAGGATCAGAGTCAACACTGAAGAACTGTGGGTCATTAGGATGGGGTGTTCATTACTGTGGTCATCAACATGATGCTGGAGTCAGATGCTCAGGTGAGCGGCTCCATACATCACACTGTAATGCATCACTGATCAGACTTTCATTGATACGTATTGATAAATCTTATTTGCAATTTAAAATAATTGTGTGTAATTTATTTTCAAAGCAAATTTTATTATTAAGCATTTCATGGTCTGAACTTCTCATTAGTTTTAATCCATTAAAAAAAAATCTGGTGTTGTTTTATGTCCATGTCATAATAGTGACAGATGGTCTTCTCTTTTGTGTAAATATATTCAGAAACCAAAAACTACGGAAGGTTTGGTCTTGTTGCTGGTTCTCACCTGTGTTCTGGAAGAGTGGAGATGTATATTGGAGGACGATGGAGCACAGTGTGTGACGCTGCCTTTGACCAGCAGGATGCAGAGGTTGTGTGTAGAGAGCTGGACTGTGGGGCTCCTGTACAGGTGCTGGGAGAAGATGCTTTTGGCAAAGGAGACGCTCAGATGTGGACACAAGAGATTCAGTGCAGAGGAAATGAAACACACATTCAACACTGTCCATCATCAACCTCACATAATATAAACTGCACCCATGAACACAATGTGGGACTGACATGTTCTGGTAAAATATCAATGTTCAGCCTCTCTACTGTATAGAGGAATCTAATTATTAAATACTACATCTAATTATTTGATTATTCTTGGTTTGATCAATTTCAGTAAACTCTTTGTTCTTTGTCCAGGTTACTCTGACCTCAGACTGGTCAACGGTCCTGACATCTGTTCTGGTCGAGTTGAGCGTCAGTACTTCAGTAAATGGGGCACAGTGTGTGATGCATGCTGGGATATGAGAGCTGCCAGTGTCCTCTGTAGACAGCTGAATTGTGGGATTGCTGTGTCTGTTGTGGGATCAGACTGGTTTGACGAGGGAAGTGGTGAAATCTGGGCTGATGTGTTTGATTGTGACGGGAATGAAACAAAACTCTCAGAATGTTCCGTCTCTTCATGGAGTCGAGCTGAATGTTCTCATAGACGAGATGTTGGAGTCGTCTGCTCTAGTGAGTCCAAATTACTGGAAGACTTCATTGATTTCATGCTCCTGAAAGACTTAATAGTAGGCCTATAAATGCAATATTTCAGTTTTCTTTATGTTCATTTTTTTATTTATTTTTATGTATTATTAATGTAAAGCATACTACCAAACTTGCAAATAAAACATGAGCTCTCCTCTCCAGATTCCTCTCTGGCTGTTCGTGACGGTCTGGTGCGGTTGTCTGGAGAGAGACAGTGTGAGGGGGAGCTGGAAGTTTCCATCCATCAGGTCTGGAGGAGAGTTCTGCTGGACTCCTGGAGTCTCACTGAATCCTCTGTGGTCTGCAGACAGCTGGGCTGTGGCTCTGTGCTGAACTTCTCCGGCTCCTCTTCATCCAGTCCTGAACACAGTCATGAGTGTGTGACGGGCTTCCAGTGCTCTGGGAGTGAAGCTCATCTGGGGAACTGCAGCTCTCCACAAACTCTCAACTGCAGCTCCACACAACAGCTGTCAATCACCTGCCTTGGTGAGAACAACAACATCTGGGCAGATTCTTCAGTTGTTAGTGATCAATAATGTGTTTTTCTCTCTCTGAATATCAGGTCGCGGGTCCATCAGGCTGGTGGGTTCTGGGGGAGACTGTGCAGGGAGGCTGGAGGTTTTTCACAGCGGCTCATGGGGGACAGTGTGTGATGACTCCTGGGATATTAAAGATGCCCATGTGGTGTGCAGACAGCTGCAGTGTGGAGTGGCCCTCAGTAACCAGCAGGTACCAGCCTGGTTTGGTCCTGGTTCTGGACCCATATGGCTGGATGAGGTGGAGTGTGAGGGGAATGAGACGTCCCTGTGGAACTGCTCTTCTCCAGGCTGGGGAAAACATGACTGTCAACACAAGGAGGATGTAGGAGTCGTGTGCTCAGGTAAACAGTAAAGTAATGTGATTCATTTTTAAATATAAACAAATGTTTAAAGGGATAATGTACAGGTGGTAATTTTTGCAAAATAAACACCAGGAAAATCAGGAGTCGATGGCTCATATTTTACAACAAAGACCATCTTACTGTATCGATGGTCTGATAGACAGCGCTGCCATGGATGCCGCTACTTTTTAAATATTTTTTTTATTGACCAAACAGAATAAAGTAGTAATAAGTTTCATAATATATTATAGAAATATACTTAAGTATCTTTTTCAGATGCTACCAGTGCTAGCAGTGTGCATTATCCTTGTATTAACTAGTTATTTTGGTGATATTTTAGGTTTAGCACAACTTAATCTCCAATGTTTTTAATGCACATCCTTTTCCATCTAGAGTTTAAAGAGATCAGGTTAACTGAGGGCTGTGAAGGGAATGTGGAGGTTTTCTACAATGGATCCTGGGGTAATGTGTGTTACAACAAGATGGACAGAGACACATCGAGTCTGATCTGTCAAGAGCTGAACTGTGGAAGATCTGGTAGTGAACCCAGTTCTTCAGAGGGACTGAAGTCTCATAATTGGCTTGATTATTTTAAATGTCGACGTCATGATTCCACTCTATGGCAGTGTCCATCTTCACCCTGGGGACAGAATGACTGTGATAATGAAGTGGCCAAGATCAACTGCTCAGGTAAGAAGATATTTAACTGATTTAAGATAGTTGGACATGATCATGTTTGGTTAAATATTATTTATGATGTCTAATATTCTGTTCAGTCATGTTATGAAACTTTAATATTTCAGAGAAGGAAAATCGTGAGTCTCCTCATAGTCGTCTGACATGTTCAAACTCTTCATCTCCTCACCAGAGACGGTGTTCAAGTAAGTTTATCATAAGCTTATATTTCTTTTTTTTTCTTACATATATTTTTTTTGTAAAGTAAATTAATTTTGATTCCACATTCAAAATTAATCACAGCTTTAAAGGCCTCCAGCTTTAGTTTGTTTTGTTGTCAATGTGTTGAAGCTGGTCAGTGATGTTGCTGTGTGATTTAGATCATGTTCCTCTCAGACTGATTGGAGGTTCGGGCCGGTGCTCTGGGAGGCTGGAGGTGTATCATAACGCTGTGTGGGGTTCAGTCTGTGCTGATCTGTGGGACATCAGCGATGCTCAGGTGGTCTGCAGGCAGCTGGGTTGTGGAGCAGCACTGAGGGCTGATGGGAATTCAGTCTTTGGTGCTGGTGAAGGTGTTGTGTGGCTGAACAGAGTCGAGTGCAGAGGGAATGAGATTCACCTGTGGGACTGTCCTCTCTCCCTGAAGAACCACACTGACTGCTCCCACAAAGAGCACGCTGGACTCACCTGTGCAGGTCAGAGCAAAACACTGACCGATAATAGTGATTTTCACATCATTTTAGTGCTAATAACTGTGTATTTGCATGATTTTTAATCTGTCTGTGTCTGTTTTGCCAGATCTGTCAGTGTCCACTACTCCTGCCACAACAACATCAGCTTCTCCTCCAGTTTCTCAGACAGTGCGCTCAACATCAGTCACTCCTCCACAAACTCCTCCAGTGTCTCTCTCTGTGCTTGTGGTTGTACTGGGAGTTTTGCTCTTACTGCTCTTAGTGCCACTGCTTATGCTGATTCAGCAGAACAGAGTGATGAGGAGAGGTAGGAGAGATCCAGAGACTGTCATATTGTGTGTTATTCAGTGTGTGATCAGTCATGTGTTGTGAACTGACAGCAGGTTTGTCTGTCTACACTCACAGCTCTCTCTAAGAGGAGACACAGGACGACGACTGAGGCCGTTTATGAGGAGATTCATCACAGACACAATCACTTCACTCAGAGAGGTGAGACATGAGCCGTGAATCTTATTTAATATGATAAATTAATAAGTGAGTCTGTCAGACACTTGATGTTCATCTATTATTAGTTCTGTTAAACCTCCGGCTTTAAACCAGAGAATTCCTCACAGAAAACCACAGAGCTGCAGGTGCATGTTTATGTGTGTGTGAGTGAGTGAGTGTGTGTGTGTGTGTGTATTTTGAGTGTAATAGGGAGGGGTTCATATTTTTCTAAGTGTAGGTGCAGGTGTGTGTGTTTGTGTCTTCCTGTGTGTATTTCTGGAAGGCAGTGAGGAATGGGTTCATGTGAGGATACATGTGTGTTTTTCTAATAGGCCTAAAACAAAAAAAACATGGTATTTCTGCCTCTAATGCTTTTAAAATGTAAGTAACTAATATTTGTGTTGTGTTGTAAGTAACACAATATTTCATCCAAATGAGAAATGAGGAGTCAGTCTGTATGGAATGATGAATATGTTTCTGACTGTTCTGCTGTCCTTTAACAGGAAGTCTCGTCTCTGAAGAACTGCATTCTGGGTATGAAGATGCTGATGAGCTTCTCTCAGGTTAGAGAGTAGATTAAAATCAATAATTTGATTTACAAATATATAAAAAAATATTTACACATTTTAACACTAATTCAACTGTTCACAATACTAAAACTTTTATCTTATTAGAAAAAGAGTTCAAGACTGCATATTATGATGATGTCACCAATGGCAGTATCCTGAAAGGTCAGTGATCCCGCTGTGTCCCAATCAGAGGCTGTGTCCCAATCAGAGGCTGTGTCCTCCGGAGGTCGCATCTGAAGACTGCATACGTCACTGAGGCGGTCTCATTTAAGAAAAATACCCGTTAGATTGCAAAGTAAGAACGAAATTTCAGTATTTTACACCTCATGAGGAATAACAGTCAATTTTTATTACGGTTACTTCTCTTAAATAAGACATCCTTGATGAGGTATACAGCCTTCAAATGTGACGACCGGAGGACACAGCCTCTGAATTGGGACACAGCTAACATTCATTACCCAAAACCTGCAACAGTATATTTTACATTTATTTTGTTTCCCAAAGTATTAAAAAATGCCCAAATTATACATGTTTTGATGCAGAAGAGATGATGAAGGAAATCACACCGGGATACTATGATGATGTCATCACTGATGGACTGAAACCAGATCGTGAGACAGGTGTCGTTCGGTTATTCTATAATAGGAAGAAATATTTAAAATATATTAAAATCTGTATATGTATATATAGAAATATATATACATTATATATTGTCTCATGTTGAATTTACAGAATACACACCTGAGAGCTATGATGATGTCATGACAAGTGGACAGAACTCTATCAAAAATGGTGTTTACTTTTTATTATTATTGGTGTTGTATTTACCATAATCCTTTTATAGTGATTTATGATATTATGTATTAATCCCATTACATTGTAAGATATAATGCAATGTTTGTTCTGTCTATATGTTCATGTGTAGTGGACACACCAGAGCATTATGATGATGTCATCATTAATGAACAGATCTTTCCAGAAGTAACAGGTGAGTCACACAGAACTGCATTTCATGATCACCTTCATTATCACATTAATGAATCATCACGACTTTATCAGGAGTAAATCTAATAATCTCAGACAGTCATGAGGTGAAAGAGATCAATGACATCATTAATGACACAAGCTGATTTACAAACTACAATGTGAGGTTTTTATTTCACATGTGAATCAGAGGGAGATCAGGAGGAGTATGATGATGTGAAGAACAGCAGTGAAGATGAGAGGAACCTGTTGGGTAGGTTATTGTAACATTTCTAAAACCTATATCTATTTTTACTTATGTTGCTTGTTTAAACTAAGCCTTAATGCATTTATAACAATGAGAATATGAATTTACTTCTGTTTTCAAAAACAGACTATGATGATGTGGGGGAGGATGGAGGAGCCAAATAAAGAGGGAGGGGCCATGACTCACTGACCACACCCCACTTCCTGTTCATCAAATCATTACAGTTAGTGGAGCTACTGGGAAATTATGTTGCTCCTAATGCATCAGTGCCTTATGTTTTTATGCTATTTCAAATATTTTTGTATGAAATGTTGCATGTTTCGCATTCAGTATTTAACCTATTATTTTTTTATTGATATCAATGCATACTCAAATTGTTTTTTTTAAACAATTAATGATTTTTTATGAACTTTATGAATGAATACATTTTTAAAAGAGCATTTGGAGGATAGTGGACAAAAGAAAATGTGGAAAAAATATTTTAGGTGATTGACAGTATTTTAGGCAGTTGACAGCAGTATCTACCTGAATAATGAATTTAAAATAAGTGTAGAGCATAACAATTCCCATTGCAATTTTATTTAAGAAATATTTGTGATAACAACAAAAAAAGGTATGTAAAGATAATTGTACGCATTATTCATCAAATAAATGAATAAATAGCACATTTAAACACCAATCTCAACTGCATAGTTTATTGTGTGGTCTATTTAAAATTTTATATTAAAGAAACATTAAACAGTTTTTTGGTTTTATTTTGTAGTTGATGCTGAATTATTTGCACTGTAATATTTTGCATTTGCTCCATCTGCAGGTTGAGGTAGGACTGACCATTGCTGGTTTTTCTTTTCAACAACTTTTCAACTCTTTCAAGAATTCCTACACAGACAAGCATGATAAAACATGCATCAATCATTTACCAAAGAATTTAAAGGGTGCTGAATATGTTTTAAATGACATTACATACATTCATAAGACAAGGTAAACTACATAGGCCTATATTCCATCTTTTCTCATCACATCGTATAGGCTATGCAAGAAAGTAAACTGACCCAGTTACCTCAACATAAGAGTAACATAATCTGATCATTTTAATTAGCCTACTTTTATTTTTCTATTTATTACAGCCTAGTTTTATTACTTCAAGACCGCACATGCAAATAAAGAAGCATGCAGCATATCAATATGTCGGAAGATGGATCCATTGCCATTCTGTGCAATTTATAAAGGCCTACATTGTATTTCAGTCGTGGTTAAATAATGAGTTGATGATCGTTGACGCTGTATCAACGGTTCGAGACTAAAGCAGTGTTGTGAGAGAGTGTCAGTTGCTCATGTTAAAGTCACTGTACTAGTGAGGTTCTCAAATAAAATGCATATGGCAAGCCGTTTTAACATTTAATCCTTAAAACCTACTAGTATCTATTTTCATGCTACTAGTGCTTATTTTTTAGATACTAGTATCTTTTCCATTAAGTACTAGTACTTATTCATTAGCTACTAGTGCTTATTCTTTAGGTACTAGTGCCTATTTGTTAGATACTAGTGCTTATTCTTTTGGTACTATTACCTTTTTAAATATACTAGTAATTATTCATTAGTCCTTTTTATTAGATACTAGTACCTGTTAAAAAGACACTAGTACTTATTCATTAGATACTAGTACTTATTCATTAGTTACTAGCAGTGTTGTAATGTAACGGAGTACAAATACTTCGTTACTGTACTTAAGTAGAAATTTCACGTATCTGTAGGCTATACTTCGCTATTTAAATTTATTTCAACTTTTACTTTTACTCCACTACATTTCCTAGATAAAATATATACTTTTACTCCGATATATTTCCACTAAGCATCTTCGTTACTCGTTACTACAAAATAAAATCAGAAGAAATGTGTGCGACTGCAATAAGGGATGTTTGGCGAATCACTGCTCCTAGATTACGCACGCTCCGCACGGCGCGCGCTCTATTTCAGCGTATGCTTGTTTGTTGCCATGCCAAAGGAGGAGGAAGCACAACCATAGACTGTAAAAAATAGAGCACAACTGAAACCGCCATGGAAGCACGAGCACCTACTGGAGGACCTCCCGTTATCGTAGACGACCGTCCAGAGCTGCCAATTCTCACGCATTCACCGTGAGACACACGCAATTGACACTTTTCACACGCTCTCACGCCACACATCCATTTTCTCATGCACAGAAAAATCGCGAAGCAAAGAGGACACTAGACAGAGCAGGTTAGTTATGATATAAAAAAAAATCTCAGCTCTTAGATTCTGTCAATTTTATTACGAAATTCAAACAATAAAAAACGTTTTGGCGCTTGTAAATGTGACGTGACGTGACAGATCCCAAGCGCACGTGAACCGATCATCTCAACTAGCTAATAAACACGAATGAACAATGTTAAAAGAAACAGTACAACTTACCGAAATGTATATTCATCATACATAATATCGATCAATCAGTGTTTTTCAACCGCGGAAAGGGTCAGTAAAACAGCTGGAGAACAATTATGTCACATAACATTTACCTCAGGAAAGCCATTTGATGACCATAATATAGCACGTTAACGTTAGTTGGCTAGAAAAAAAAGAGAGCTATGGAGAGTATTTAGCTAAATATGTGTACTATATTACATATTTATTATATTTTTACTTATATCATTAAATAAAGTTGTTATGACAAAAAACGCATTATATTTAATTTGAATTATTTTTAACCTTAAATAATACTACCAGCTGATAGGGCTCTCTGTATGTTTACAGCATTAGGTGAGATTTTTTTTTCTTGAGAAAAATTAATGCCTATCTTGTGTAGGGCCAGGGCCGTTTGAAGGAATTTGGGGGCCCCAAGCAAAATGGACATGGAGGCCCCCCCAATAAAAAACATATTATAATTCCGTCCGTTCGAAAAAAAAGTTGCACTAACTGTTTGTTACAAGCAGCATTTGCCGTCAGGCAGGTAGCTAACATAAACATATTTTTTCTAGCCTACCTGCTGCAAAATTACACCATTTGTACAAGACAAGTGGAGCTATTTTATCCAGTGTAATTTATCACTTACCACTAGGGGTGTAACAAAATTCACGGTTCGGTTCAATACGATACACACGGTTTGGTAGGGCCTATGTTTTCGATACAGCAAAAAGAAAGAAATGCCAATTTCCTTGATTTATTTATTTTTCTTCTTTTTTTAATTAAAACTAGCATCATAAAATATGATTTCTTTTTACTTTGAGCAATTCTGGAGCTATAATTGACTCTTCTTAGGAGCATATAAAACAAAACAGCTCCTTGGAAAAAAATAAATGTAATATTGTAGTAGTTATAAACAAATGTTTATTTTAGTTAAGATTAACATTTGAGGGCATTGTATTCTGTCAAAATAAAACCGACGTAATGTTACTTGAAGGCATTATAGCCTACTATTCCTGCCAAACTATGTGAATGTTTCAACTATGTGAATGTTTCTCACTAGATCTCGCAGCGATGTTATTACTTCTGTGGCGAATTCAAATGCTTTCTTTACTGGATCTCTTATTAGCACCGTGTAGTAACAGTGTCGCATGATCACGATCGGCTCGCGCTGCACTGGTCCAAACTGATAAACAACGGTCCGTCAACCACACAATAACGAGTAGCCCAGTTTCGTTCCGCTTGCATTACGTTTGCACATTTGATGCTGGGCAATGTTGTCGCGCCGGCGTCTCTACATTATGAGCGCGCTTGCCACGCGCAATGCGCCTACATTTGAAATAACGAAATTCTGGTCGGCAGGAAAAATTATCCAACGAACCGTTCGGTTTGAAAATGCGTACCGAACACTGAACCGAAAGCCTCGTACCGAACGGTTCAATACGAATACGTGTATCGTTACACCCCTACTTACCACTATCTTGTTTTTTCTTATCCTCCTCTTCCTTTCTCTTCATTCTTTTCTGGCTTCCTGAAGCATAATTCCGCTTCATGATGACTGCCGAGGAGTTTTTGTATTTTGCCGGCAGCAGAGATCGCGTGGTTGGCTGGCTGCTGTCATTGCACTTTACTGCATTGACTATCAAAGGGGCGCTCACACATTTTGTCATTGCATTTTATTCTTAACCAGTCGTTGTCTTGGGGCCCCAGGCCAGCTCGGGGCCCCAAGCAATTGCTTGGTTTGCCTGCCTTGTCGCGACGGGCCTGTGTAGGGCCTACCTAATATTTATCCAAATTAGTCAATATTGCATATTGTGATGCAAGATTATTTTTTTACATCCCAAAAACACCCCCACCCACCCCACAATAAAGCCACAATAAAGTTCACAATCAAAGTTCTAACCGCTTGCTTTTAAAAAAAAATTAATATTTTTTTTTTTACTTTTACTTCAATTACTTAAGTACATTAAATATCAGAAAATTACTTTTGATACTTAAGTACAGTATATATCAGATACTTTAAGACTTTTACTTAAGTAATATTCTAAAAAGTAACTTTCACTTCTACCAAAGTCTTTTTCTAGTACTATACTTGTACTTTTACTCAAGTATTGCTTTCTAGTACTTTATACAACACTGGTTACTAGTATTTATTAGATACTAGTACCTATTACTAGATACTAATATTTATTCAATAAATACTAGTACTAAGTCATTAGATACTAGTACCTATTAAATATACTATTCATTAGATACTACTTATTCATTAGATACTAGTACTTATTCATTAGATACTAGTACTTATTCAGTAGCTACTTATTCAATATATACTAGTACTTATTCAATAGATACTACTTATTTATTAGACACTAGTATCTTTTGTAATTGTTACTAGTAACTATTCTTATTTTACTAGACACTGCTTTTTTACTCGTCTTATGTTATGACTAGTCAGAATGGCCACTGTAGTATGGCAAGCCGTTTTAACATTTAATCTTTAAAACCTACTAGTATCTATTTTCATGCTACTAGTACTTATTTTTTAGATACTAGTATCTATTCCATTAAGTACTAGTACTTATTCATTAGCTACTAGTGCTTATTCTTTAGGTACTAGTGCCTATTAGTTAGATATTAGTCCTTATTCTTTAGGTACTAGTACTTATTCAATAGATACTAGACTTATTCAATAGATACTGGTACCTATTAAATAGATACTAGTACTTATTCATTAGATACTAGTACTTATTCATTAGATACTAGTACCTATTAAATAGATACTAGTATGTATTCCAGTTGTGACTAGTACGTATTTATTAGATACTAGTAGTTATTTATTAGGTACTACTTATTTTTTAGATACTAGTAAATAGATACTAGTACTTATTCATTAGCTACTAGTACTTATTCAATAGATACTGGTACCTATTAAATAGATACTAGTACTTATTCATTAGATACTAGTACTTATTCATTAGATACTAGTACTTATTCATTAGATACTAGTACCTATATATTAGATACTAGTACCCAGAGGCGTCGTCAGCCGATTTTGCCGGGGCTTCAGCCCCGAATGTTTTGAGTGTAGCCCCGAATGTTTTTGAAAAGTTGACTGACAAATATGAAACTGGACAATAGCCTATGTAAACCCCCGAAATCATAAGTTGCCTTATTTCATTGTGCTTTGGCTTTGCTGCTGTCTCTGACTAGTGATTGTTGAAATCTGTCTCTGCAGACACGCACCACGTGAGTGATTAGATCCTAGAATATCTCCAGGATTTGCGCAACAGCAAACAATCTCACAGCAATTTAAAAAAAAAAAAGAATAAATAACGCAGTCAGCACCGTCGCAGTCCTCTGTCAGACCTGATGTTGTCTGGCTATATGTCAGTAAAACTCAGAAAAACTAACTTACTGTCGTATCAGCCGTGTGCTCGCAGCGCGCACTCTTCAATATCACGCGCAAATGCAGTGCGCCCTGTATCACGCAAAAGAAACTACGAGCATGTAACGTTGTGTTCTGTCGTCAATTAAAGGGGGGGTGAAATGCTCATTTTCACTCAATCTCCTGTTAATCTTGAGTACCTATAGAGTAATATTGCATCCTTCATATCTCCAAAAAGTATTTTGTTTTATTATATTAATAACAGAAAGATAGACTGTACCGAGTCTTTCCGGAAAAAAACGAGCGGCTGGAGGCGGGCCCTGTGGGCGAAGCTTAGCTGGGCTAACGCGCCGAGCTAGTAACGTTAACAACACACAGATACATTTGTTCAGTTCAACAGTTTTACTCACCGTCCGGTTTCAACGCACGACCGCAAATCTTTATCATTGCGACTGCTCGATCCTAAACATTAGACGATCTGCAAATCCATCGATCTGGGCTTTGTTTATAAAACAATCATCGTCGAAATGCAGGGAACACAACTCCGTTTATGCTCAGGAAAACAAACTCCATCCACGGGTTCCTTAATGCTGGGTTCTTTGGGAATCTGTGCAGGGTTGTCTTGCCCTGGCAACCAAAAACACACTTCTTTGGTGACATTGACTTCCCAAAAGCCGGGCAGGGCGCTTTGATGGCGAACTGCTTTCACTCTCTTGCTCTTGGCCGCGATATTGCTTGATTAACATTATTACAATGTATTCCTATTTAACACAGATGTTCTTCGCTAATTACAGAAACTAAAAGCAAAATATAAGTATAAATATTTATAAAATAAACAAACAAAAGATTGCACTGGTGTTTGATTGAAATGTAGCCTAACATCTATGCAAAATAATCCTTGAAAGATTTCTCATTTAAGGCCATTCCTGTTTGGAATATGTGATTGTGTATTGTCAACAATAAGCAGAAACGTTCTGCTTTTCCATTTTGTAGTGTGGATCATTCATTTCAACATTTATCCTCATTCTAATGTTTAAGAATCTGTTATCTTCTTGACAAATAATTTATGCTACTGCCCACTGACATGCTTTTAAAGCTATTGTTATCCTTTTTTTTTTTTTGGGCCTTCAAACACCACATATGTAGGGCCAAGAAATCCAAATTTTCTCGGGGGAGCATGCCCCCAAACCCCCCTAACTACCTCAAATTTGAATGCGCGTGTCTGTGGGGTAATGTGGGCTGGTGTGGCTGCCCCCTGCATATAGACCTACAATATATATTATTCTCTTTATCGAATCATGTTATCTTGTAACCCACCCCCAGCCCCTGATGTTTCGGGCTCAGCCCCTGATGTTTTTACAACCTAGAAACGCCCCTGCTAGTACCTATTAAATATATACTAGGACTTATTTAATAGATACTAGTACCTATTTATTAGACACTAGTATCTTTTGTAATTGTTACTAGTAACTATTCTTATTTTACTAGTCACAACCAGAGGTGGGTAGAGTATCCAAAAACTGTACTCAAGTAAAAGTACAAGTACTTATAGAAATATTTACTCAAAGTAAAAGTAAAAGTAATAATCTTAATAGTTACTTGAGTAAGAGTAAAAAAGTATCCAATGAAAAAACTACTCAAGTAGTGAGTAACTAGTTACTTCGGATCATATATATATATATATATATATATATATATATATATATATATATACACACACAGGTGCTGGTCATAAAATTAGAATATCATCAAAAAGTTGATTTATTTCAAGAATTCAACTTAACAGGTGAAACTAATATATTAGATAGACTCATTATATGCAAAGTGAGATATTTCAAGCCTTTATTTGTTATAATTTTGATGATTATGGTTTACAGCTTATGAAACCCACGAAATCAAAATCCCAGAAAATTAGAATATTACATGAAATCACACAGTAATTACACAGTGATACCATGGTCATTGAACCAGGTTTTGGTTCTTTTGGCAGTGTGGGCAGGTGCAAATCCTGCTGGAAAATGAAATCAGCATCTCCATAAAGCTTGTCTGCTGAAGGAAGCATGAAGTGCTCTGGAAATGTCCTGGTAGACGGCTGCGTTGAGTGGACAGCACAGTGGACCAACACCAGCCGATGACATGGCTCCCCAAACCAACACAGACTGTGGAAACTTCACACTGGACTTCAAGCATCTTGGATTGTGTGCCTCTCCATTCTTCCTCTAGACTCTGGGACCTTGGTTTCCAAATGAGATGCAAAATTTGCTCTCATCAGAAAAGAGGACTTTGGTCCACTGTGCTTTATTAAATCCAGAGTCAACGCAGCCGTCTACCAGGACATTTCCAGAGCACTTCATGCTTCCTTCATTCTCCAGCAGGATTTACACCTGCCCACACTGCCAAAAGAACCAAAACCTGGTTTAATGACCATGGTATCACTGTGTAATTACTGTGTGATTTCATGTAATATTCTAATTTTCTGGGATTTTGATTTCGTGGGTTTCATAAGCTGTAAACCATAATCATCAAAATTCTAACAAATAAAGGCTTGAAATATCTCACTTTGCATGTAATGAATCTATATAATATATTAGTTTCACCTGTCAACTTTTTGATGATATTCTAATTTTATGACCAGCACCTGTATATATGAAGACTTCATGATGCAAAAGCCTCTGAGTGCCATCTGAAATTTTCTTCTAAAACAATCATTTGTATCAAGCTCGTATATTTAAGTTCAGTAATTTCACTTTAATGACAATTAATAGGTAGGCTACTTTTCATTGCCATTTAAGTGTGAACATAAACATACAAGCTTGATAAAAATGCTCTTTTAGAAGAAAATTTCAGATGGTACTCAGAGGCTTTTGCCTCTGAAGTCGTCATATATATAAAATGATATTATTTAGATTTTGTTTATTTAAATGACTATTATTATCAGCTATCTTTGCAACAAAAACAGAAGAGAGACGTGCATTATTTCTGCCATCTGTATAGCTCGAAAATCATTGCCTGTCCTCTGGTTTGTATAATAGTAACTTATACAACTACATTTGGATTATTAGACAATGTCGAAATAAAGTGAATCTGCAGAGTGTTTCATTCAAAGGCATTTAATTCACACAGAGAATAAAGAGTTAAAACCAGAGCCGGACAGTAACGGAGTACATTTACTTGAGTACAGTACTTAAGTACAATTTTGAGGGATCTGTACTTTACTCGAGTATCATTTTTGGGGAGTACTCATGACTTTACTCAAGTACATTTGAGAGGCAAATATTGTACTCTTTACTCCGCTACATTTCTATCCATAACCGTGAGTACCCGTTACTTCTTCTAAAAAAATAATAAATAAAAAAAAGGAAAAAAGAAAAAGCGAGCGACAGTGCGCGAGAGAGACCGAGTGTGTCTGCGCGCGCGACCGGCTCTCTCTCTCTCTCTGCTCGTTCATTCAGTTAAACATGCGCCCTGTCACAAGCGGCAGTTCATCTACTTTACTCACCGATCAAATAAGACTTTGGCGGGACAAAAATTCACTTTGGCGAGCGCTAAAACAAGTTCAATGCAGGAAAATTCATGCGTGAATTTAACTGAGTAGTACATGACCATGCACTCGCACAAATGGCACCACATACAATTTGAACTCGCACATTCTCAATAAAATGGTCGCATATTTGGTCGCAGTCTGGAACCCTGTGATTTGATTGATGAAAAAAAGAGAAACTCACATGTACACACAATTGTTAGCTGAATTTTCTTTTCTGATATTACACATTAATGTAAGCTGAGCATTTGCGTTGATGTTCTTGAGTATGCGGTGTGTTTAACACAGTCGGGTTCAAATGTGGGTGCAAAAAATCCATTAAAACTCTAGCAGAGGTTTGTCAGAGCGTTGCCATTGTGCTATTGCCTTGTGGGCAAGTGAAAATGTTAAATAAAGCAGCATGGTAAAAAGATGAAAATGACTTGATTTTACTTTCAATTTCTTTACATTCTCCAAGGTATTAACTAGGGGTGGAACGGTACATGTATTCGTATTGAACCGAATCGGTACGGGCGTCACGGTTCGGTAGGCTACATGAATTTACACGGAGAATACGGTATAAAAATAAATAAAACTCGCGTGCAAATTAATTAATGTAATGCGGAACTACTGTTAGATACGCGGGTTCTTTAGGGACACCTAATCTGTAGCCCCGCCTTAAGCTAGGTTTGTTTATACCTTCTTATACTGTCTATGGTTTATACTTTCGCCTGCCTCCGCAGCGCGAGCCTCCGCTGACCGTGCGCGCGCCTCCCCAAATGGACGAGGCATTTATACTTAGCGCTCGCCGGTGTATATTCTTTGAAACGACAGGGTGCGACAGGGTGTAATTGTCCTCTAAACCATCAGGAATCAGTGGTTTGAAGTAAGGTAGGCTACACTCGTGAATGTTTATTTTAGTAAAACAACACTTTAGTACACCAAAACCACACAGCAAAATAATCGTGTAAAGCAGTAAACCAGATTATTCCTTGTGACATTAGAAAAAAAAAAAATGGATTTGAGAACGTAACCTACAACTAAATTAACGTTATCTTACATAATTTCTAAACATTTTTATTTAGTTTTGTGAACCTTTTTATAAAACATGGCCATTTATTTTTATTTAAAGGGCTGATGTCTGCTATTGTAGGCTCATTTTGTTAATGTAAGCAACTAATTTAGACGCAAGAACTGGGTGCCGGTGCTGTGAGATGTACATGCTCGGCCAGATTCGGCTCGAAGTCGTGCGTCTTCGGATGCGGAGCCGTGCGCTAAAAGCCGTGCACTGCACACCGCCAAGCAAAATGTGGCCTTGCACACCCAACGCGCATGACCGCCCACACCACAATGACGACATTTTTGCTGCGCGCACCCTCGCGCTCGTGCGTCCACACATAAATAAGAGATGCTTTATTTTTAGTTTTATAGCTGATTGTCTTATTTTGTTTACATCTTACTTTACACACTTCAGGGCAGGCTGTTGCAGCTAGCTCAGGGGAGAGACTGTATGACACTAGGTGGTACAGCCTGAGACATGCACAATAAAAAAAAAATTGCCTTCTGCATTTTTGTTTTGCTTTTCCCTCCATTGTACCGAACTCGTACCGAACCGTGATGTCTGAACTGAGGTATGAACCGAACCGTGACTTCTGTGTACCGTTCCACCCCTAGTATTAACATTAACATTTTTCATAACTCCATGTAGGACGTTTCTGTACATAAATGTAAGCACTATGGCAGTAGTAATGCAATATTTAGAAAATGTACTCTTGTACTCTTGGTACTCAAGTACTTTTAAAAACAAGTACTTTAGTACTTTTACTTGAGTAGACATCTGACTGTAGTACTTTTACTTGTACTTGAGTAAAATTTAGCAAGGGGTATCTGTACTTTTACTCAAGTAATAAAGCTGTGTACTCTGTCCGCCTCTGGTTAAAACTCTTCACATGTGCTCGCGCTCAGGACTGCTACTGAATATCTGAACACAAAAAAACAAAAACAAATAAAAGTACATCGACGGATCTTCTTCTGACTGTTCTCCAAAATATAATCAAATGTATATTTCTGCAAGCATGTTTAAACTGGTTAACTGTCTACGGCAGGCAAAGGCATTCGTTTTCAAGTCGAGTTCGCACGCCACTGCGCAACGATACACACAATACCGCGGGATGGCGGGTGTTCATAAACTGTGAACAATGGTAGCTTTATTTAATGTAAATTAATGTATATGTCCAAAAAACGGGTAATGTCATACTTTCTAGTATCGTGTCGTAATAATCTGTTTGGTTGTAAAATGTATTACCTGAGTGAAATGAAATCGAATATATCGTCCTGACTCCTGTGGAATCATTCATTCACAGACAGCTTACGAAGATGTTCAAGTTCAACTAATAAAGATCTTCATCGCTGGCAAAAATATGATGCATTTGAAGATTTGCTCTCACTTGACTGTACTGTAGGTCCACTGCCACTTCATCTAACGCTCAGGATGTGCTTAAATCTTCCTGTTACGACTCCGAGTCCAGTGTGAATTGAAAGGGCTTCAGATTCAGTGCGTGCAGGAACTGAACAGACTCAGGAACTGAATCATTCAAACTGATTCGCGAACCGATTTAGACAGATCTGCCAACTTGTTTGATGAAGTCTTTGAACAGAATCGACTCAAAAGAGTCATTCATTTGTGAATTGAGCATCGCTCAAGTCCAGAAAAAAGATACAGCGCGCTTGGAATAAACTACGCATTTAACAACACATATTGCATTAAAATAAAGTAACGAGAGGAACGTCGCCCAATGTAACGAAGTAAAAGTACAGTTTTTTCATTAGAAATGTACTCGAGTAAAAGTAAAAAGTACCCACATTCAAATCTACTCTTAAAAGTACAATTTTTCTAAAAAAGTACTCAAGTAAATGTAACGAAGTAAATGTACTTCGTTACTACCCACCTCTGGTCACAACAGCTTTTTTACTCGTCTTATGTTATGACTCAGAACGGCCACTGTAGAGTTCAATTAAAAATCTTACTAGTAAAATAAAAAATCTTACTAGTAACATTTGGAATAAATACTAGTATCTAATAAATAGGTACTAGTAGGCCTATCTATTGAATAAGTACTAGTATCTAATTAATAGGTACTAGTATCTAATGAATAAGTACTAGTACTTAATGGAATAGATGTATCTAAAAAATAAGTACTAGTAGCATGAAAATAGATACTAGTAGGTTTTAAAGATTAAATGTTAAAACGGCTTGCCATAAAATGTAGGCCTACTGTAACGGAGAGCGGACGCGATAAATGGAGTTCGATGAATGGATTTTGCTCTTCTAGAATTTTCTTTACAATAAAATCACTGACCAGCACACAGTGAACGTAGGCCTATAACTTAATGTTCTGTTGTTCTAGGACGAGATAATTAACAAGGAATCCAACTAATGTTTTATTTTTCCCATTTAAAAAAACAAAACAAAAAAAAACAAAAACAAAAAAAAAACAGGACGTTTTATAATTTGCCCCTTTCCTTTATGGCTTCATCTGATGGTTTAATTCGATTTTTAACAAACACTTACCTTTAGAAACGATTTTTAGGACCTGCTGAAAATACTATAAATAGGCCTATCACTCTCACTTACAGTGTTGCCTACATCATTCTGTCATTCTCTGTATTACAATAGCCTATCTTATAAAGGCAGACAAAGAGTAAAATGAATGTGCTATGAACAGAGGTGGGTAGAGTATCCAAAAACTGTACTCAAGTAAAAGTACAAGTACTTATAGAAATATTTACTCAAAGTAAAAGTAAAAGTAATAATCTTAATAGTTACTTGAGTAAGAGTAAAAAAGTATCCAATGAAAAAACTACTCAAGTAGTGAGTAACTAGTTACTTCGGATCATATATATATATATATATATATATATATATATATATATATATACACACAGGTGCTGGTCATAAAATTAGAATATCATCAAAAAGTTGATTTATTTCAAGAATTCAACTTAACAGGTGAAACTAATATATTATATAGACTCATTATATGCAAAGTGAGATATTTCAAGCCTTTATTTGTTATAATTTTGATGATTATGGTTTACAGCTTATGAAACCCACGAAATCAAAATCCCAGAAAATTAGAATATTACATGAAATCACACAGTAATTACACAGTGATACCATGGTCATTGAACCAGGTTTTGGTTCTTTTGGCAGTGTGGGCAGGTGCAAATCCTGCTGGAAAATGAAATCAGCATCTCCATAAAGCTTGTCTGCTGAAGGAAGCATGAAGTGCTCTGGAAATGTCCTGGTAGACGGCTGCGTTGAGTGGACAGCACAGTGGACCAACACCAGCCGATGACATGGCTCCCCAAACCAACACAGACTGTGGAAACTTCACACTGGACTTCAAGCATCTTGGATTGTGTGCCTCTCCATTCTTCCTCTAGACTCTGGGACCTTGGTTTCCAAATGAGATGCAAAATTTGCTCTCATCAGAAAAGAGGACTTTGGTCCACTGTGCTTTATTAAATCCAGAGTCAACGCAGCCGTCTACCAGGACATTTCCAGAGCACTTCATGCTTCCTTCATTCTCCAGCAGGATTTACACCTGCCCACACTGCCAAAATAACCAAAACCTGGTTCAATGACCATGGTATCACTGTGTAATTACTGTGTGATTTCATGTAATATTCTAATTTTCTGGGATTTTGATTTCGTGGGTTTCATAAGCTGTAAACCATAATCATCAAAATTCTAACAAATAAAGGCTTGAAATATCTCACTTTGCATGTAATGAATCTATATAATATATTAGTTTCACCTGTTAAGTTGAATTCTTGAAATAAATCAACTTTTTGATGATATTCTAATTTTATGACCAGCACCTGTATATATGAAGACTTCATGATGCAAAAGCCTCTGAGTGCCATCTGAAATTTTCTTCTAAAACAATCATTTGTATCAAGCTCGTATATTTAAGTTCAGTAATTTCACTTTAATGACAATTAATAGGTAGGCTACTTTTCATTGCCATTTAAGTGTGAACATAAACATACAAGCTTGATAAAAATGCTCTTTTAGAAGAAAATTTCAGATGGTACTCAGAGGCTTTTGCCTCTGAAGTCGTCATATATATAAAATGATATTATTTAGATTTTGTTTATTTAAATGACTATTATTATCAGCTATCTTTGCAACAAAAACAGAAGAGAGACGTGCATTATTTCTGCCATCTGTATAGCTCGAAAATCATTGCCTGTCCTCTGGTTTGTATAATAGTAACTTATACAACTACATTTGGATTATTAGACAATGTCGAAATAAAGTGAATCTGCAGAGTGTTTCATTCAAAGGCATGTAATTGACACAGAGAATAAAGAGTTAAAACTCTTCACATGTGCTCGCGCTCAGGACTGCTACTGAATATCTGAACACAAAAAAACAAAAACAAATAAAAGTACATCGACGGATCTTCTTCTGACTGTTCTCCAAAATATAATCAAATGTATATTTCTGCAAGCATGTTTAAACTGGTTAACTGTCTACGGCAGGCAAAGGCATTCGTTTTCAAGTCGAGTTCGCACGCCACTGCGCAACGATACACACAATACCGCGGGATGGCGGGTGTTCATAAACTGTGAACAATGGTAGCTTTATTTAATGTAAATTAATGTATATGTCCAAAAAACGGGTAATGTCATACTTTCTAGTATCGTGTCGTAATAATCTGTTTGGTTGTAAAATGTATTACCTGAGTGAAATGAAATCGAATATATCGTCCTGACTCCTGTGGAATCATTCATTCACAGACAGCTTACGAAGATGTTCAAGTTCAACTAATAAAGATCTTCATCGCTGGCAAAAATATGATGCATTTGAAGATTTGCTCTCACTTGACTGTACTGTAGGTCCACTGCCACTTCATCTAACGCTCAGGATGTGCTTAAATCTTCCTGTTACGACTCCGAGTCCAGTGTGAATTGAAAGGGCTTCAGATTCAGTGCGTGCAGGAACTGAACAGACTCAGGAACTGAATCATTCAAACTGATTCGCGAACCGATTTAGACAGATCTGCCAACTTGTTTGATGAAGTCTTTGAACAGAATCGACTCAAAAGAGTCATTCATTTGTGAATTGAGCATCGCTCAAGTCCAGAAAAAAGATACAGCGCGCTTGGAATAAACTACGCATTTAACAACACATATTGCATTAAAATAAAGTAACGAGAGGAACGTCGCCCAATGTAACGAAGTAAAAGTACAGTTTTTTCATTAGAAGAAACCAATATTTATTTACAAATGTGTTCCGAAACTTGTCTGTTTATTGTAAACAACCAGTCCAGTTGATTCCAATAATTTATTAACAACATTCTGTTAATTGTGCTCTTGGTTTAAACATCATACAATGTAAAATACATTTAATATTATAAAACACGTTTGTTCCAAAAATAACTTGAACTAAAATGTTCAGTTTATTATAATTTCTATATTTAAAGATCAAGTATTTTGTGTGTGAAGTATAGCATTAGTAAGCGAGCAGTCAGTCATCAGTCAGTCTTGTCATACACACACAACACTCTCTCTCATACACACACATGCACACACATATGGACACTCATTCCTGTTACCAAGTGTTCATTTCTGTTTTTTTGTTTTCTAAAAGAAAGAATAAAGGTAAACCACTGTTTTTATCAGTTTTGTTTGGTCCATCATTTATACAATTGTTTAATAAATTAAATTATTAACAAAATTATAACTTGAGGCTTTGGTCTTCTTTAAAATGAAAAAAAAAAAAAAAAATTGGCTTTGTGTTTTGTATTAAAATACACCTTAGTGTTTTTTTGTTTGTTTGTTTGTTTGTTTTTTGTCACAAATATCAATTATTTGATCATATAACAAACAATTTCTTCAAAATAAACACTTAAATGTGTGGAAAACAAAGGAATTAACTGACATGCTTTTAAACATGCTTTTAAACGGCACATGAGTTTCGCCAACGGGACTGAGAAAACATGCGTCCATCTTCTGCTTAGAAACCTTGTAAAAAATAAAGTTGCCTGAGATTTATGAAAAATAAAGTTGCCTGAGTTAAATATGTGTAGTATTAGATTCAGTGTTGAAAAAAAGATAAAAAAATAAAGTTTGATTTTGAAGTTGCACTGGAATGGCCCAACTGCAGATAAAGTGTAAAATCAATGTGTAGTGAAATGAGTACATGAAACAACTTATAAATTGTAAGCCCGTCTATATTGGTCCAATGGGGGTCTCCAATAATACGGGGAAGGATTCTCTGCGCGTTACTGTCTTTCCTTTTACGCAACACAACAAGATTAAATGGAAAACAATTCTCATATGTATTTTCTCGTTATTTCATCTGACTCCATAAATGAAAGGTTTGAATAATATTTTTTGCCTCACTATAAGTGAGCGAATGTTTGACTATTCCGTTTAACTCTTCAATGAAAATAATGTCAAAGTCAGTTAGAATAATCAAATGTAACAATTTATTATGTCAGGTAAATGTATCATGCCAATTACATAATCAATTCAAAGATAATCGATACAAACATCAAATCCTCTGGAATAGAGAGAAGATGCAAACCCAACTGCCTACATGTCTGTGCATAGGCTATTACAACAGCAGATAAAGTGTAAAATCAATGAGCTCTACTACATGAAACAAGTTACTAATAAATGTTGCTATAAGTGAAGAGAAACCATTGATTGCCATCCAACATCCTGTACGTTCACTCTCCCTTATGTGCTAACCCTTACCCTTTACAATAGAAGGTGTTTTGCGGCCATCTGCTGGACAAATACAGCATTGCAGCATTAAACGCACATTCATTGCTGTTATATTTTCTCAAAAGTTAAAAAATAGTTTACCTATTTATGTAGATAATATTTAATATATTAAATAAAAACACATCTGAATAGTATGTCCACGTATAGTAGCCTAATATTATGCATAATTTATCCAGAAACAATGAGATTAAAATGTTACATTTATTCAAATAATTCATGAAAAAAAAAAGTTTTCTAAGTTTTCTACTAAGTTACAAGTGTTTGAAGTGATCAGACTTACAAAAATCAGTCATCAGTCTTGTATCTCCTGTGTGCAGTGACAGGCTTTGATGCTGAACATAACCTGCAGTGTTTCTCTATCAATCTCCTTTAAGTTTAGTGTGACTATTTCTCCATCCTGACTTATGAAAGATATGATTCTATCCTCTGTGAAGTGTCTTTTCATGGTGGAGGAGGAGTCCCGCTCATCAGCGCTCACACTTTATTGATATATATGGAGAAAATAAAAATGCTGCTGTGTGATTTGTCAGTGATTGTGTTTGATGATTTCCTCTGTTGTGTCTAATAAGGTAACAGTGAGTGTCATTGGCAGCTGTGAGAGTCTCTCTCTCTTTAGGGGACTGACAGGAGCCAGTTTCTTCAGTGTGTGTGAGGGAGCAGAGGAGAAACAGAGTCAAACAAACAGTGTGACGAGCAGAAGAAGATGGAGGGATTTCTGACACTCGTTTTACTCTCCTATATAGTCACTATAACCACAGCTGGTAAGTAAAAAAAATAGAGAGTAATGAGGTGAAATTATGTTCAAATGAGCAGTTGATATATATATATACCAATAGAAACTGAATAGAGGCCTGTGTAATATATAAAAATATATCTTATGACACTAGATCATTTAACTTATACTAATTAAATTTTAATAATTAATTTTTACAGGCAACCAATTTAATTAGTCATAATGATTTTCTCCTATTTTGAATATGTCCTCAACTTTGCAATGTTCTACTGCTACTAGCTAAATCTCTCTTTCATGTACAGATTTTGAGACTGTTAGATTGGTTGGTGGTAACAGTCGCTGTGCTGGTAGAGTGGAGGTTCATCATGATGGTCAGTGGGGAACAGTGTGTCATGTTAACTGGGGTATGCTTGATGCTGAAGTGGTGTGTAGAGAGATAGGATGTGGAGAGGCTCTAGAGGCTCTGAGTGATGCTCGCTTTGGAAAAGGATCAGGTAAAATCTGGATGGATAATGTGGGCTGTACAGGATCAGAGTCAACACTGAAGAACTGTATATCAAGAGGATGGGGTGTTAATATTGGCTGTGGTCATCAACATGATGCTGGAGTCAGATGCTCAGGTGAGCGGCTCCATACATCACTCTGTTAATGCATCACTGATCATGGTTCAACATGCACCAATACTCAACTTTCTATATATCCTAATCATTTGTTAACAACATGTATTCATTACTTCAATGAGCTCACCGTTTCTGCCTTAAATTAATACATTGTTTAAATGAATACATTATTAGCTGACTCTGTGATTTTTATATGTACATTTCTGAAATATATAACTTGGACACGTGGACTCATGCATTTTCTGTAAAGCTGCTTTGAAACAAACATTTGTATTGTGAAAAGCGCTGCACAATTTTTTGTTTTAATTTGTTTTCAGAGCAATTCATAAACAATTTGTTGAATAATTAACATGTGTTATTGTCTAAAGAATTATTTAATTTTCATCCATTCTAAAAATATTTAATTAATTAAAGGACAGTGACTTGCTGTTGCTTTATGTCTGTATAAAACTGATAGTGCCAGATGTCTCTTCAGGACATAACACATCCAGTTAAAGTGTTCTTCTGTGCTGTGCACTCTCTCAATATAATCAGAAACCATAAACTATGGACGGTTTACAAGACTTGTTGATGGACCTCACCTGTGCTCTGGGAGACTAGAGGTCCTTCGTGGGAACACCTGGTACACAGTGTGTGACGCTGCCTTTGACCAGCAGGATGCAGAGGTTGTGTGTAGAGAGCTGGACTGTGGGGCTCCTGTACAGGTGCTGGGAGAAGATGCTTTTGGCAAAGGAGACGCTCAGATGTGGACACAAGAGATTCAGTGCAGAGGAAGTGAATCACACATTCGACGCTGTCAATCACCAACCTCACATAATATAAACTGCACCCATAAACACAACGTGGGACTGATATGTTCTGGTAAAAAATAAATGTCCAGCCTCTCTACTGTATAGAAGAATCTAATTATTAAATAATAAATCTAATTATTTGATCAGTTTCTTCTTGGTTTGATCAATTTCAGTAAGATCTCTGTTCTTTGTCCAGGTTACACTGATCTCAGACTGGTCAACGGTCCTGACGTCTGTTCTGGTCGAGTTGAGCGTCAGTACTTCAGTAAATGGGGCACAGTGTGTGATGCATGCTGGGATATGAGAGCTGCCAGTGTCCTCTGTAGACAGCTGGATTGTGGGATTGCTGTGTCTGTTGTGGGATCAGACTGGTTTGGAGAGGGAAGTGGTGAAATCTGGGCTGATGTGTTTGATTGTGACGGGAATGAAACAAAACTCTCAGAATGTTCCGTCTCTTCATGGAGTCGAGCTGAATGTTCTCATAGACGAGATGTTGGAGTCGTCTGCTCTGGTGAGGGGGTTTACTAAAAAAAAGATTACCTATATAAATTACCTTGCAATATTTTAAAGGGGTGGTATAATGCCCTTTTCACAAGATGTAAAATACGTCTTTGATTTCCCCAGAGTGTGTATGTGAAGTTTTAGCTCAAAATACCCCACAGATATTTTTATATAGCATGTTAAAATTGTCACTTTTTGAGGGTGAGCAAAAACGCGGAGTCAGAAAATGGAGAGACTCAAGAAGTGACAACATATAGACAACATTTCTGAATGGTTAGTTGATGAATTGATGTAGCTTATGTGTAGTTATCTTCTAGTCATTGTGTCTTGATCATCTATAAAATGTGTTCCGGGGGGCGGGGTTTATGTACATTTTAGGGTTAGTAATGTCACTAAGTTGGGAAGAAGCCATTTCTTTAAAAGAAAATATCTCCCTTTGTTTTGAACTTTGAGTGTCATAACTTTGCAGATGTTGTTTATGATCAAACAGCACTTAGTTTCTAAACTAAAGTTAGAAAAGTGTAATCATAATCAACCACCCCTTTAATAAAATGCCACATCTTTCACTCAGGTTCCTCTCTGGCTGTTCATGACGGTCTGGTGCGGTTGTCTGGAGAGAGACAGTGTGAGGGGGAGCTGGAAGTTTCCATCCATCAGGTCTGGAGGAGAGTTCTGCTGGACTCCTGGAGTCTCACTGAATCCTCTGTGGTCTGCAGACAGCTGGGCTGTGGCTCTGTGCTGAACTTCTCCGGCTCCTCTTCATCCAGTCCTGAACACAGTCATGAGTGTGTGACGGGCTTCCAGTGCTCTGGGAGTGAAGCTCATCTGGGGAACTGCAGCTCTCCACAAACTCTCAACTGCAGCTCCACACAACAGCTGTCAATCACCTGCCTTGGTGAGAACAACAACATCTGGGCAGATTCTTCAGTTGTTAGTGATCAATAATGTGTTTCTCTCTCTGAATATCAGGTCGCGGGTCCATCAGGCTGGTGGGTTCTGGGGGAGACTGTGCAGGGAGGCTGGAGGTTTTTCACAGCGGCTCATGGGGGACAGTGTGTGATGACTCCTGGGATATTAAAGATGCCCATGTGGTGTGCAGACAGCTGCAGTGTGGAGTGGCCCTCAGTAACCAGCAGGTACCAGCCTGGTTTGGTCCTGGTTCTGGACCCATATGGCTGGATGAGGTGGAGTGTGAGGGGAATGAGACGTCCCTGTGGAACTGCTCTTCTCCAGGCTGGGGGAAACATGACTGTCAACACAAGGATGATGTAGGAGTCGTGTGCTCAGGTAATCAGTAAAGTAATGTGATTGATTTTTAAATATATTATTCAAATGTTTAAAGGAATAATGTACAGGTGATCATTTCTGCAAAATAAAAACCAGGATCATCAGGAGCGGATGGATCATATTTTACAACAGTCCATCTTACTGTATAGTCTGATAGACAGCGCTGCCATGGATGCCTACTTTTTAAATATTTTTTTATTGACCAAGCAGAATCAAGTAGTATATAAGATTCATAATATATTATAAAAATATATTTAAGTATCTTTTTTAGATGCTACCAGTGCTAGCAGTGTGCATTAGCCTTGTAATAACCAGTTATTTTGGTGATATTTTAGGTTTAGCACAACTTAAACTCCAATTGTTTTAATACACATCCTTTTCCATCTAGAGTTTAAAGAGATCAGGTTAACTGAGGGCTGTGAAGGGAATGTGGAGGTTTTCTACAATGGATCCTGGGGTAATGTGTGCTGGAACCAGATGGACAGAGACACAGTGAGTCTGATCTGTCAAGAGCTGAACTGTGGAAGATCTGGTGTTGTGTCTGATTCTACATCAAGACTGGAATCAGCTCGTAACTGGCTGGATGAAGTCAAATGTCGACCACATGATTCAAATCTGTGGCAGTGTCCATCTTCACCCTGGGGACAGAATGACTGTGATAATGATGAAGTGGCCAAAATCACCTGCTCAAGTGAGATTATGTTTAAATAATGTAAGATGGTCTCAGTAGTTATGTTTCTTTAAACACAATGTTTGTATATAATGTGGTGAATAAACTGTTTCTGAAACACTAATCTAATTTGATGGACAGAGCCTAAAATGATTTATGAGGCTTAAATTATGTTTTCACATTGATATGTTTCACTGAGAGAAGTTATGATTTTTGAGTCCTAATGTTCAGTTCTCTTAATATTTAATCTCAGAGGAGGAGAATCCTGAGTCTCCTCTGAGTCGTCTGACATGTTCTACCTCTCCATATCCTCACCAGAGACAGTGTTCAAGTAAGTTTTTTAATTTAAGACTGTTTTCCATTAAAATGTGCATTTAAACAAGAATTTATTTGCATTTAAAAATCATAATCAAATTCATAAATGTAATCTACTAATCATACATTTAAAGCCGTCTTAGTTAAGTTATGTGTTTTGTTGTGAATGGTGTCCTGAAGCTGGTCAGTGATGTTTCTGTGTGTGATTTAGATCGTGTTCCTCTCAGACTGATTGGAGGTTTGGGCCGGTGCTCTGGGAGGCTGGAGGTGTATCATAACGCTGTGTGGGGTTCAGTCTGTGCTGATCTGTGGGACATCAGCGATGCTCAGGTGGTCTGCAGGCAGCTGGGTTGTGGAGCAGCACTGAGGGCTGATGGGAATTTAGTCTTTTGTGCTGGTGAACGTGTTGTGTTGCTGAACAGAGTCGAGTGCAGAGGGAATGAGATTCACCTGTGGGACTGTCCTCTCTCCCTGAAGAACCACACTGACTGCTCCCACAAAGAGCACGCTGTACTCACCTGTGCAGGTCAGAGCAAATCACTGAGCAATATTAGTCATTTTCACATCATTTTAGTGCTAATAATCTTTGTGTATTTGCATGATTTGTATCTGTTTTTTCAGATTTTACAGATTTGTCAGTGTCCACTTCTCCTGCCACAACAACATCAGCTTCTCCTCCAGTGTCTCTCTCTGTGCTTGTGGTTGTACTGGGAGTTTTGCTCTTACTGCTCTTAGTGCCACTGCTTATACTGATTCAGCAGAACAGAGTGATGAGGAGAGGTAGGAGAGATCCAGAGACTGTCATATTGTGTGTTATTCAGTGTGTGATCAGTCATGTGTTGTGAACTGACAGCAGGTTTGTCTGTCTACACTCACAGCTCTCTCTAAGAGGAGACACAGGACGACGACTGAGGCCGTTTATGAGGAGATTCATCACAGACACAATCACTTCACTCAGAGAGGTGAGACATGAGCCGTGAATATTATTTAATATGATTAATAAGTGAGTCTGTCAGACACTTGATGTTCATCTATTATTAGTCCTGTTAAACCTCCGGCTTTAAACCAGAGAATTCCTCACAGAAAACCACAGAGCTGCAGGTGCATGTTTATGTGTGTGTGTGTGTGTGTGTGTGTGTGTTTCTTCCTGTATGTATTTTTAGAGGGTAATAAGGAGCGGTTCATATGTTTGTACATGTGTGTGTGTGTGTATTTGTCTCTTCCTGTGTGTATTTCTGGAAAGCAGTGAGGAATGGGTTCATGTGAGGATACATGTGTGTTTGCTAATAGGACTATCAGAAAACAAACCTAAAAAAAAACATGGGATTTCTGCCTCTAAATTTATTTTTATTTATTTATTTATTTTTTATATATGATTTTTTTTTTTTATCCAATGGAAATGAGGATTCAGTCTGTTTGTGATGATGAACATGTTCCTGACTCTTTTTCTCTCCTTTAACAGGAAGTCTCGTCTCTGAAGAACTGCATTCTGGGTATGAAGATGCTGATGAGCTTCTCTCAGGTTAGACAGCAGAAGCTCATATTCATTCCACTCAAAATACTTTTCATTAAATTCAACCTAAATAAATAAACGTAATTAACAAATTCGATTCAATATTTGACCAAAAACTCTTTAAATACTATTTAAACACTGCTGTTTATTTATATATTAACATTATTTTCTCCTTTTTAGCAAAAGATTTCAAGACTGTATATTATGATGATGTCACCAACAACAGTGTCCTGAAAGGTCAGTGACCTTTTAAATTAATCACATGATTTATTATCAGATGATTAATAACTTAATGGTCTCATGACCTGCAACAAGAACATATTTTGGCTTTTGTATCCAAACATATTCTGTGTTGATGCAGAAGAGATGAAGGAAATCACACCGGGATACTATGATGGTGTCATCACTGTTGGACTGAAACCAGATCGTGAGTCAGGTGTCGTTCTGTTATTCTATATAGTTTTAAATAACAATATTAAAGTATTTTGAAGAATGTTTATGTGTGTGTGTGTGTCAGTGAGTGTCTCTTCCTTGTGTATTTTGAGGGTAATAAGGAGGGGTTCATATGTTAGTAATCAAGGTGCAGGTGTGTGTGTGTGTGTGTGTGTGTGTGTGTGTGTGTGTGTGTGTATTTGTATTTGTGTTTGTGTGTGTTTGTCTCTTCCTGTGTGTATTTCTGGAAGGCAGTGAGGGTTCATGGGTTCATGTGAGGATACATGTGTGTTTTTCTAATAGGCCTAAAACAAAAAACATGGTATTTCTGCCTCTAATGCTTTTAAAATGTAAGTAATTAATATTTGTGTTGTGTTGTAAGTAAAACAGTGCTTTATGATCCAAATGAGAAATGAGGATTCAATCTGTTTACAATGATGAATATGTTTCTGACTGTTCTGCTGTCCTTTAACAGGAAGTCTCGTCTCTGAAGAACTGCATTCTGGGTATGAAGATGCTGACGAGCTTCTCTCAGGTTAGAGAGCTGAAGTAGATCCAAATCAAGAATTTGATTTACAAATATAAAATATATATATATATATATATATATATATATATATATATATATATATATATATATATATATACAGTGCTATGCATAAAGTTCCCTTGGCCTTTGGAATTAAAATAGCCCCACATCATCACATAGCATTCACCATACCTAGAGATTGGCATGGTTTTATTTCAGTTAGCCTAATAGCTGGTTTGATTTGCATTGAGAGATGATCTTATGGAAAGTACTCCATGCCAATCTCTAGGTATGGTGAAGGCTATGTGATGATGTGGGGCTATTTTAATTCCAAAGGCCAAGGGAACTTTATCAGGATGCATAGTATCCTGGATCCATGAAGTAACTGGCCTTTAAAAATAAAAATCTGCCTGCCTCTATGGGAATTTAACATAGGGGTGTCCAAACTTATGCACCCTGTATTTTAAGGAAGAACATTTATTTATTTACGATACATTATTCATTCACAAAGAAAATTGGTGTCCTTAAAGGTTGGATTTTTCCTAATTTTTTTAATTAAAGGAACTGTATGTAGGATTGTGGCCAAAACTGGTACTGCAATCACTTTAAAAATACTATAGAGCGGTGTATCCCCTCCCCCTCCCCCCTCACTCGAGGTTGCCAGATAAGCTGAATTCAGCAGAAACGTAGGCTGCTTCAATGAGCTTCCGACGAGACGTACACAGTACGTTTTTTTTCTGTTAATTATGTTTATGCTTCATGAGAGATATTTTGATAAGTAATTATGCATTTAAAAAATGTACTAATTGTCCTTAGTTAAATATAATCGTAAAGATGTAACGTTATGCTCGTATGTGACAGACAGAACGGTAGCTGTAAGTCTAACTTGTAACGTCTGTCATTAGTGTAAGTACAAGCACAAGCCTATGTCACTATGTGTAACCAATATCAAAGATACAGCTATTCATTTAGCTGATGCTATAGCAGCTAAGTGAAAGTGGCCAGCTGTATTTTTTTACTTACCCTGCAGCCCACGTCCATAACACGCTAAAATATGTGATGTGAAATACAGGTCAACTTGCAGCATGTGTAACTTAGTCCACGATATACGTGAAGAACGAATGTCGAATAATTTTTTCTGAGGTAAAGTTAGGCTTCTGTCTCAATTACGTTTCAAATTTTCATATAATGGGCGTGCTAATGTTTTCCTCAGCATCTCAGCATAATAACAGAGAAACGGGCTCCTATAATGCATTGCTAATGTTAGCATACGTCCATGTGAGCTAACGTTACGTTACTTTGCACGAACATGCATAACTTTGTTCGACTGTCATGAATTTATGAAATGTCCATTGACATCAAGTACAAGTTAGCCAAGCATAAGTTAACTTAGATGAATCTTACCTGTCCAGGAGAAAATTAGCTACGTTGGCGTCTGTGTTCAAATTCTTCTCCGTTTTCAGCCGTCTCCATCTTTCAAAAGCATCTCCAATACAAATTCTGGTTTTATTTCAGACTTTGTCACAACGAATTTCTGAATTATAACGAGGTCTTTTTGATTTAGTAACATTAGACATTTTTATCCGACTAGAGTAGGTTAGAGCAAAGCTGGCAACCCGGATCCCGAAACACTACTGACTTCGTGATTGGTAGATAGGTGGAGGGAGGCGCGTCAGGCCAAAACACAAAATGACAACATCAACATCAGTTGAGGGCTGCAAGTCCACTTTTTAAATGACAATATCCTAGCCATACTACTGTTGTCAGTGATATAAGTATTTGAAATGAACATGATTTCTTAATGTCTAGTGACACATCAGGGCCATTTTATGATTAATTGAAATAGATTTCTTACATACAGCTCCTTTAAGGCATTAAGTTAAATTTCCAAAAGATAATTTTTTATTCCTCTTTTTAGTCAACTTTAGCATGGGTGTCTAAACTTATGCATAGCACTATATTTACACATTTTAAAGGGGTCATGAACTGGATTGTTTTATTATTTTATAATGTTGCCTGGGGTGCCCTTATAATGTTAGTATGATTTTTACATCAAAAATTGTCATAATTTATAAATAAAAGCCATTTTTTCAAGCCTGATTTCAGGCTCAGACTTGAACGCTCAGTTTTAAGGGGCGTGTCTGCTGTGAGACTGCAGTGCAAACGCCCACTGCTGTGATTGGCTGACATGCTTGCATATAAAATAGCTAGTATTACAGGAACTCTCTCGAAAACTTTTACTACTTTTTTACTATTACAGTTATCGAGATTAACAAATCGTGAAAAGTATCGTTTAAAGCATTATATTTAAATCTATTCCATCACATGAAAGGTTGCAGCATGATGAGCACTGACTGAGCAGATGACAGACAGTCTGTTGATCGCGTGAATAAAGATCTTATCATTGCAACGCAATTTTTGCACTCTCACAAATGCTTACACCAAATCACAATGCAAACACGATGTGAATACACAGTAAGAGTTTCGGTGTGTAGTGCAACAGTGTCATTATTTCATCACGAGTTTGGTAAGTGTCCAGATAAGCTCTCGCGGCTCGCGCTGTGCTGTTTGATTGACAGCTTGGGCGATTGGAAAGGGATCGTTCTTTGATCGCTTTCTGTATATAATTTAATAACAGTTTAAAAAAGATTATTTTCATAATACTACGAGAAATTATGTGAAGTTGATCGTTTAGTCACTGATGCATAAACAGTGTTGAACGATTTTAAGAGAAATATCTGAACTTGAATAATTACACAGAAATCACTGATCGCAGATCAGGCATTAGAATACACATGGTTACTTACATGTTGCTGGCAGATCCGTGTCGGGAAATTGTGATTGACTGATTTAATAAAGTTTAACCATGCTGGAATCCGAAGGAAGCTTATGCAGACTGTCTTCTTCCACAACCAGGCACTGCACAATATTTAGTAAACAGCATGTTTATTGCTTGGAAGTAGCTCGATCCGGTTTAGCAAATCATCATGTCGTCCTATGTTATTTAGCATGTTTGGGCGAATCGGTGGGCGGGGCTAAACAGGCCGTGTTGAAGTAGGCGTTGATCTTCTTTTGTGGAGGCGGTGTTTTATCCTCTTTGACGTCATAGTTCCCCACTTTAAAACTCAAACAGTAAAACTTTTATCTTATTAGAAAAAGAGTTCAAGACTGCATATTATGATGATGTCACCAATGGCAGTGTCCTGAAAGGTCGGTGATCCCGCTGTGTCCCAATCAGAGGCTGTGTCCTCCGGAGGTCGCATCTGAAGACTGCATACGTCATTAAGGCGGTCTCATTTAAAGGAGACATATCATGCTTTTAAATCGTTCCTTTTTACATATAAATCATACATTTGTAGTCTATATAAAGCGGAACTGCAATGCTTGGGTCTGAATTCCTTATTATTATAGCTCCACAGGCCCCTTTTCTACCCCTTTTCTGATGTGCGTCTGAGAGCAACTCGTTTTGGTGCGGTCTCTTTAAATACAATTGAGACACTTCATACCCCGCCCCCTCTCCAGGATGCAGAGGTGACACTCGGTTCAACTCCACCCCGTTCGGCCATTTTTGTAGTTTGATAGCAGAGATACGATTATCTAGCGGCACAGAAACTTTTTATTCACACGTTATTAACAAAATGTCAACAACGGAAGACTTGTCCAGCCAGCCTTACATGTTCGAGCCAGAGTCGGAGCCGGAGCGAGATGAAAATGAAGACGACGAACCTGCAGAACAACGTCTTCATATGGATGTATCGCAATGGTGTGTTACTGTATTTACACATGAAACTTTGGTCTTCCGACCTTTTACCACCGTGTCGATTTATTTTGATTAATATGTGCGAGGGAGAGAGAGCAAGACAGCGTCTAGTTTGGTGTCTTGTTTACATTTTCGCCTGGCTCCGAAGAGAGAGAGAGTGCGTGCGCGCGACCGGGTCTCTCTCTCTCTGCTCGTTCTTTCAGTTAAACAAGCGCGGCAGTTCATCTACATTAGACGGTGTAATGAAGCGTGTGGGTTACTACATCCAACAACCGAACATTTTAACTTACCCTCTCGTAACTTCTGCATCTTTTAGCTTGGACTACAAAATTGCAGCGAGAAATGAAAATGGCGGATTGCTCGAAGTGTTGGGCTGGAAGTCAATGTCCTTATTTGGCAGTTCCGCTGCAAATACTGTGACGTAATAGTTCACAAAACGTCATAGATAACAGAAAAATCAGAACAGGTTGAAAAATAAGGCCAAAACAGAATATAAAGATATCAACGAAGCACATTTAAGGGCTAAAAAAGTGGATTTTAGGGCTGTAGTCAACCAAAGAAATGCTTAGTCGACCAAAGTCCTGTCCTGCACAACGATTAGTCGACTAAAAAAAAAAAAAAAAAAAGACGTGATGTTTTGCATTTTGATTGAACATTTATTAAACAATTGTCATAGAGCATTTATAAAACAACAACGAAAAAACGTTTTTTTTTTTTTATTGACACCTGGGATCCCCCGCGAAACGGTTCTCATTCGCGCTTGAATAAGGCCGGCGACACACTGGCTGCTGGCGTGAGAGTCTCAGCTGCGTTGGGTGTCTGTTTTTATTTCGGCTCCCATGTTAACAGGTTGGAGTTTGCACACTGCCTGCGTGAGACATGCGTCTCAGGCGCGGCTCGAGCCACGCAGAAAACGCGTGCATGCTAGAAATAGAACCGACGCCTGAGTGTTCCAGCGGAGTTTGTATGGACCGAAGTGCATGTCTGAGCTTGTATTGCTGCTGTTGCTTTGACATTGTGGAAAATATAATAATAGAAACAAAATGTATTAGACTTTTTACCCGTTATTATCATCAATCTAAATTAATCTCGTTTTTAATTTAGGCTAACTTAATTTCGTTTTTCTTTATTTAAATTTCGTTTTTTCTTTATTTAAATTTCGTTTTTCTTTAGGCCTATTTAAATTTTGTTTTTCTTTATTTAAATTTCGTTTTTCTTTATTTAAATTTCATTTTTTCTGTATTTAAATTTCGTTTTTTTCTTTATTTAAATTTCGTTTTTCTTTATTTAAATCTACCCACTGTGTCAGTAATTTGTTAGTCAGAAAAAATATTAGACTACCTTAAAAGTATTGCTTAAGTTAACAGACTGTGTGCGTTTTATATCACTAGTGCAGTGTCCGTTCTCGGAGAATATAGCCCTGCTCGCGTGAGGTGCACCGCTTCCCGCTCACGCTGTTCTGTAGTTTACTATTAATTCTGAACGTGTCGCGTCTCGCGTGTCTGTCTATATTGCACCAAATGCCACACTGCACTCCCTTGTGAAGTCGATTGGATGAACGGTTCTCGAAATAATCAAAATGCAAACGGACAGACAGACACATTGAGATTACTTCCTATATTCCTTACTGAGCGCGAAGCAGCAGTGCAGCCAGCCACAGGTGCGGTTCCTGAGTGTTCTACGTGGTGCGCTAAACTGTGGCGCTGTTACAAAATAGCCTAAATTAAAGCATTTAAAGTTGGGGATAAAACATAGGCTAATTATATTTAGAATACAGTAATATATAACTGCTTATAAAGGAATAAATATCAAGGAGTAAATCAATGAAAATTTCTTTATTGGTGAAAAAAAAACAAAACAAAAAAAAAATGCGACTGGTCAAACAATGAGAATGTCAGTCGACCAAGACGGCATCGACCGATTAGTCGACTAAACGACTAAAGTTGACAGCCCTAGTGGATTTAGCACGATATGTCCCCTTTAAGAAAAATAACTCGTTAGATTGCAAAGTAAGAAAGAAATTTCAGTATTTTACACCTCATGAGGAATAACAGTCAATTTTTTTACTTCTCTTAAATAAGACATCCTTGATGAGGTATACAGCCTTCAAATGTGACGACCAGAGGACAGCCTCTGAATTGGGACACAGCTAACATTCATTACCCAAAACCTGCAACAGTATATTTTACATTTATTTTGTTTCCCAAAATATTAAAAAATGCCCAAATTATACATGTTTTGATGCAGAAGAGATGATGAAGGAAATCACACTGGGATACTATGATGATGTCATCACTGATGGACTGAAACCAGATCGTGAGACAGGTGTCGTTCGGTTATTCTATAATAGGAAGAAATATTTAAAATATATTAAAATCTGTATATATGTGTAGAAATATATATACATTATATATTGTCTCATGTTAAATTTACAGAATACACTCCTGAGAGCTATGATGATGTAATGACAAGTGGACAGAACTCTATCAAATATGGTGTTTACTTTTTATTGTTATTGGTGTATTTACCATAATCCTTTTATAGTGATTTATAATATTATGGTTAATCCCATTACATTGTAAGATATAATGCAATGTTTGTTCTGTCTATATGTTCATGTGTAGTGGACACACCAGAGCATTATGATGATGTCATCATTAATGGACAGATCTTTCGAGATGTAAAAGGTGAGTCACACAGAACTGCATTTCATGATCACCTTCACCCACTAATATTGAACATTTCTACCATTAATGAATCATCACGACTTTATCAGGAGTAAATCTAATAATCTCAGACAGTCATGAGGTGAAAGAGATCAATGACATCATTAATGACACAAGCTGATTTACAAACTACAATGTGAGGTTTTTATTTCACATGTGAATCAGAGGGAGATCAGGAGGAGTATGATGATGTGAAGAACAGCAGTGAAGATGAGAGGAACCTGTTGGGTAGGTTATTGTAACCTTTCTATAACCTATATCTGCTTTTATTTATTATGTTTCTCATTTAAACTACATCTTGGTGCATTTATAACAATGAAAATATGAGTTTGCTTTTGTTTTTAAAAGCAGATTATGATGATGTGGAGGAGGAGTCAAATAAAGAGGGAGGAGCCATATGACTCACTGACCACACCCACTGCCTCTTCATCAAATCATATTACAGTTCCTGGAGATATGGGGGTTTCTTAAACTGCTGTTAAAGATTCATGTTTTTGTTATCTGAAATATTTTTGTATAACAGGTTACATGCATTGAAACAAATTTTGTATTATTTGTATTTTAATATTTTGCCTATTTTTTTTTTTATTTTAATATCAATATTTTTCACCTAATAAACAAAAGATACCATTTATTCATTACATTTGTCACAATATATTTTAAAAAGCAGTTAGAGGAAATGAGAAAATTATGCAAAACACTGTAAACATTTAAAGTTGTTGAAAAAACGGTTAAGCAGTTCAGCGGCTGACAGCATTATCTGCCTAAATATAATGAGAAAATGGATTTACCACTCAATAAATTATTATTAGGCATCACATTTTTCCATAAATTCACTGCCATAGTAATAGTATTTCTTGCTACCAGCTTGAATTAACTTTATGTAACCTTTTATTTAAAAAACAAAAAAAATACTGTAAAGACAGTTATACACATTATGTAAATAAAAAAAAAGCACTCACCCAAACTGCACATTTTATTGTGTGATGGTGCATTTTTACTTTAAAATGCTTTAAACAACTTGAAACAGTTTTTAAGTCTGATGTGAGTTATTTGCGCTGCGCTTGAATCTTTTGCAGCAATAGCTCCATCTGCAGGTTGAGGTTGGGCTGACCCTTCTTGGTTTTTCTCTTCAACAGCTGATATGTTGCTTTTTTCTTTTCCTTGTATTTCTTCAGAGCCTCCTCACGCTGAGATTTGTCTTTCAAGAATTCCTACAGAGACACACATAATAAAACATGCATCAATCAAAGAATGTAAGGGTGGTGAAAAAGGTGTATATGTGCATGACATAATGGATCTTCCTTAAAGGCTTAGTTCACCCAAAATTTTTAAAAATGTCATCAATTACTCACCCTCATGTCGTTCCAGACCTGTAAGACTTTTGTTTATCTTCAAAATACAAATGAAGATATTTTACAAGAAATATGAGAAATTCTTGTCCTTCCATTGACAGTCCACACAACTACCAAGATACACGATCATTGTCTATATGATGAACACACTGAATTTAGGCTTTTATTCACATATGTGACCCTGGATCACAAAACCAGTCATAAGTCGCACGGTATATTTGTGGCAAAAGCCAACAATACATTGTCGGTCAAAATTATCGTTTTTTCTTTTATGCCAAAAATTATTAGTATATTAAGTAAAGATAATGTTCCATGAATATAATTTGTAAATTTTCTACTGTAAATATAAAACATTTGAGTGAGTGAGTGAATGCAGCAAAATCGTGAAAATAAATGGACAACTTTAAAGACGACTTTCTCAATGTTTAGATTTTTTTGCTCCCTCAGATTCCAGTTTTTCAAATAGTTGTATCTCAGCCAAATATTCCTAACAAACCATACATCAATGGAAAGCTTATTTATTCAGCTTTCAGATGATGTATAAATCTCAATAATAAAAAAATTACCCATGTGACTGGTTTTGAGGTCCAGGGTCACATATAAACATTGATCAGGGAACATAAACAGAAGCTCAACAGATCCTGCTTGACGCGCGAGAACAAACCTCATTGGTTCTTGCTGAAGCTCAAAGTTGCTGCGTAACACCAGAATGAACTTGCTTGAGCTTCTGTTTACCACAACTGATGTGTGAGTTAATGAATGTTTATATGTGAATAAAATCCTAAATTAAATCCATTCATCATATAATTTTTTCTTCCGAAAATTCAAACTATAGTTTTACAATCTCTTTATGACCTTTTTGATGCGTCAAAGTGGTAATTGCGTGTCAATGGAAGGACAGAAACCTCTCAGATTTCATTAAAATAAATCCATTTCCCTTTCGTGGTCACTCCGAGTTACGTCGGATGACGACGAATGGGGTTTCGCTTAGAAAGCCTGTCATCTTCGAGTATATAAAATGAGCCAATGGCAATGAAATGCCATGGGTCTGCGGAATTTGCATAGCGTATCTCCGCCCCACGCCGGGGGTATATAAGGAAGTACGCTGGCAACATGCAGATATGTTTTCGCTTCGGAGCCAAGAGTTTTCTTCACTCCTACAAGCCATTCTGTATCATCTTCACTCTACGAGACGAGCGGCTCTTCAGTGTGTTTGTGTGACGGCGTGTTCCAGCGAGATCGCATTGCCTGCTGCTGATCTGTGCAGTGATCTGCCGACAGTGAGTGTGTTTCTCCCTGGGCGCTTCAGCACACTGCTGAGCTTTTCCTCTCTCTAAAAGAGCTGCACGCGGCACGTCTTTTTCAAGACGGTTCGCCCGTGTATTACTGGATGTGGGCGCGTGACTCATCTGTTTAACGGTCGCGAGCGCTGTTTTGCGTGTTGGGCTTAATCACGCTCGGCAGTGCTCGTGGATGAGTCATGTTTTCATTGCGGGAACATGACCATCGCGATGTTTATAGAAAACTCAATGATCTCTCTGTGAGAGTCCCCTCTGCCACACCCCAATCTATCTCTTTCTAAAAAGAAAAACGAGAGGGATACTTTGGCTGGTGGCCAGGGTGATCTGAGGGTTATGGTGTGGCATAATTCCGACGAGCTTTCCTCGGGCCACGCCCCCCTCCACATCGCAAACCGTGGGGCTTCCGTGTGTGCCTGGTTCCTCTCGGGGACCCAGTGTTTTCATTCGGGACTCCAGCAGATGGTGTCATGTCACTCACAGCATCATAAGGCGGGCTTGATTCCTCTGGAAATGAGGATTCGACTGCGTTGCCTCCCTCGGGAGTGTCAGCGTTAGTCGAGTCAGATCCAGAGCTGATGGCCATGCTTTCCCGGGCAGCTGAAAGCATCGGTTGGAGTGGCATCCTCCCCCCGAGCGCTGTAGGCTTCCCGGATGTGCATCAGGACGCTTCCGGCCCGCGGGAGTCCACGTGACTTTCGCGGCCCACGGGCGTCCTCCGCCTTCGCTGCCCTTGATCGTGAGGCGATCTTGGTTTGTATGTTCTCTGTCACTATTGTGACACAGGCATGCAGTCCTGTGTGTCGCCTTCGCCTTCGAGGCAGTGCTGACTCTGGAGTTCTGTCAGAACCGGCCGCAGTGGAACGCTGGTCCTTCCCTGGCCAACACTGACAGAATGCGGAAACTCGACCACGCCCCCTTGCTGGGGCCTATGCCTATGCCTCCCATGCCCCTATGCCTCCCATGCCCAGCCTGGTCGTTCCGCCGCGCACACTACTGACCTTGCTCTCGGGCGACATCGGTACCTGCGTGATCCTGGGTCAGGTGGTGTCCACTAGAGTGGTCCAGACATGGGCTTAGCCAGGTTGATGTGAGGGGGTCTGGGAATTCATTTTCTCAGCTCCCCCATGTCCCAGGCTGGGCTCTTTGGCGGTGTGGCTTCGGCCACCAGAAGCAGACTCAGGTGCGTCTGCACTGATGGTCATCCATCCGTGTGGTCTCCTTAGTTTGCTTCCCGCCAAGGCCACCTCCATGCGGCTCCTCCCCTCAGGCCTTCACCGGCCCTGAGCAGGAGGAGGTCACAGGAGGGCGGCGCTGCCAGTCTCCGCCCCTTAGACTGCCACGCCAGTCTAAGCAGCACTCTTGAGATGGGCAGCTTGGTCGGCGGGGTGGTTGAGGACTGCGCCCAACAGTCTTCGATCTCTCCAGAAGCAGACTGAGGCTTCTGCACTGACGGTCATCCGTCCGTGTGGCCTCCTTAGTCTGTTTCCCGCCGACGCCACCTCCATGCGGCTCCTCCCCTCGAGCCTTCACCGGCCCGAGCATGAGGAGGTCGCTGGAGGCTGGCACCGCCTGTCTCTGCCCCTTAGCCGACTAACACCTGGTTAAGCAGCACTCCTGAGACGGGCGGCTTAGAGTTAGGGCTCAGTTCTTTCAGGAGCTGGTAGCAGGACCACTCCTTCCCCCGGTGGAGGGCTGGGGGAGAATCTCATTCAAAAAGAACTGATGCTCTTTCTCTGAGCCCCAAGAGGCTGTGGATGACAGCACGCGCCGCCCACGGGCCACGCTCCTCTCATCCCCCTCTGTCGCCAGACCCCTGCCAGAGCACGCCCCCGTGGGACGCTGGTCCTCCCCTGGCCACCTCTGGCAGGACGCGGCTATGACCGCGCCCCCGCACAGGGCCGCTATGCCACCCTCGCCTGGGCCGGTCATTCCGCCTCGCTGCCCCACCGACGGTACGTCTGTGGTTCGTATGACCCCGCTGGTGCAGTTTCTGGAGGCCTGGTTAGAGCTTCCCAGACTGGCCCGCTGGGTCGCGAGAACCATCAGGCTCGGCTACGCGATTCAGTTCGCACGGTCTCCTCCCCGCTTCAGGGGAGTCCGCTTCACTATGGTCGGTGGCAATGCCCCTGTCATGAGAGCGGAGGTCGCCACCCTACTGGCGAAGGGTGCGATCGAGATTGTCCCTCCAGCCGAAATGAAGTCCGGCTTCTACAGCCCGTACTTCATTGTACCGAAGAATTCCGGTGGGTTACGGCCAATCCTCGACCTGCGCGTCTTGAACCGCTCCCTTCACAGGCTGCCGTTCAAGATGCTTACGGCCAAACGCATCCTCCAGTGCGTGCGGCCGCAGGATTGGTTTGCAGCGATCGACCTGAAGGACGCCTACTTCCATGTCTCCATTTTACCTCGACACAGACCGTTTCTTCGGTTTGCTTTCGAGGGGCGGGCATACCAGTACGCGGTTCTTCCATTCGGGCTAGCCCTGTCTCCTCGCGTCTTCACGAAGGTCGTCGAGGCAGCCCTTGTTCCCCTCCGGGAACACGGGGTTCGCATCCTGAACTATCTCGACGACTGGCTGATCCTAGCTCACTCTCGAGACCAGGTTTGCGAACACAGGGACCTAGTGCTCCGGCACCTAGCTCGTCTGGCCTTCGGGTCAACTGGGAGAAGAGCAAACTCTGCCCCGTGCAGAGGATCTCTTTTCTCGGTATGGAGATCGACTCGGTCGCCATGTGCGCGCAGCTTACGAGCGAGCGCGCGCAGTCACTGCTGACTTGTCTTCACCAATTCGACGACAAGAGTGCGGTTCCACTGAAACTATTTCAGAGGCTCCTGGGGCATATGGCATCCGCAGCCGCAGTAACGCCGCTCGGATTGCTTCATATGAGACCGCTTCAGCTTTGGCTTCGCGATCGAGTCCCGAGGTGGGCATGGCAACACGGCACGCTCCAAGTCCCAGTGACTCCAGCCTGCCGTCAGACCTTCACCCCGTGGACGAACCTCAGTTTTCTACGGGCCGGAGTGCCCTTAGAATGAGTTTCCCGGCATGTTGTTGTATCAACGGATGCCTCCACCACGGGCTGGGGTGCCATGTGCAATGGGCATGCTGCCGCGGGCTCCTGGACAGGACCCCAGCGCCTTTGGCATGTCAATTGCCTCGAGTTGCTGGCTGTACGTCTCGCCCTGCACCGCTTCCGTGCGTTGCTCCCGTGCGTTGCTCAAGGGTCAGCACGTACTAGTCCGTTCAGACAATACCGCGACAGTAGCGTACATCAACCATCAAGGTGGTCTACGCTCCCGCCGTATGTCGCAACTCGCTCGCCACCTCCTCATATGGAGTCAGAAGCATATGAGGTCGCTTCGAGCCATTTATATCCCGGGAGACCTGAACCAGGCGGCCGACGAGCTGTCTCGGCTTCGGCCTCTCGCTGGAGAATGGAGACTCCATCCCCAGTCGGTCCAGCTGATTTGGGATCAGTTCGGGGACGCACAGGTAGACCTGTTTGCCTCTCACGACTCGTCCCACTGCGACCTGTATTGTTCCCTGACCGAGGGCACGCTCGGCACGGATGCACTGGCGCACAGCTGGCCGCGGGGCCTACGCAAGTATGCGTTTCCCCCAGTGAGCCTTCTTGCGCAGACTTTGCGCAAGATCAGGGAGGACGAGGAGCAGGTCATTTTGGTTGCCCCGTATTGGCACAACCGGACCTGGTTCTCCGAACTAGTACTCCTCGCGACAGCACCTCCCTGGCCAATTCCTCTGAGGAAGGACCTCCTTTCTCAGGGACGGGGCACCCTTTGGCACCCTCGTCCCGATCTTTGGAACCTCCACGTGTGGCTCCTGGACGGGACGAGGCAGGTTTGAGTACCCTACCACCAGCGGTGGTGGCTACCATCACTTCTGCTAGAGCTTCGTTCACGAGACATGCCTGTGCGTTGAAGTGGAACCTCTTCGTCAACTGGTGTTCTTTTAAACATCAAGAACCCACGAAATGCCCGATCAGTGTCGTGCTTTCCTTCCTGCAAGAAGGGTTGGAGCGAAGGCTGTCTCCCTCCACCCTGAAGGTGTATGTTGCCGCCATTGCCGCACATTACGACGCAGCTGATGGTAATTCTCTAGGGAAGCACGACCTGATCATCAGGTTCCTGAGGGGAGGGAGGAGACTGAATCCTCCTCGTTCTCCCCTCGTACCCTCTTGGGACCTCTCAGTGGTTTTAACTGCCCTGCAGAGTGCTCCCTTTGAGCCTCCGCAATCAGTGGAGCGTAAGTTCCTGTCAATGAAGACAGCGCTCCTGGTTGCATTGGCCTCCATCAAGAGGGTAGGGGACCTGCAGGCATTTTCGGTTGACGAAGCGTGCCTGGAATTCGGGCCGGCTAACTCTCACGTGATCCTGAGACCCCAGCCTGGATATGTGCCCAAGGTTCCCACCACACCCTTTCGAGATCAGGTGGTGAACCTGCAAGCGCTGCCTTTGGAGGAGGCAGACCCAGCCTTGGCACTGCTCTGTCCAGTACGCGCCCTTCGTGCTTACGTAGACAGAACGCAGTGTTTCAGGACCTCAGACCAGCTCTTTGTCTGTTATGGTGGGAAGCTGAAGGGAAAGGCTCTCTCCAAGCAAAGGTTGTCCCACTGGATAGTGGACGCCATTGCTTTGGCATACCAGCAGCAAGGTCGACCATGCCCCCTTGGTGTGACGGCCCACTCCACTCGGAGTGTGGCATCCTCTTGGGCTCTAGCGCATGGCGCCTCGCTAACAGACATCTGCAGAGCTGCAGGCTGGGCGACACCCAACACATTCGCGAGATTCTATAATCTCCGTGTGGAGCCAGTTTCTTCTCGTGTACTCGCTTCAACTAGCCGGTACTAGATTCTGCTCAGGTGTCTTCGCTTGCTCGCCATTCCTCTCCACGGACGGGATACGTGCGATATTCTTCTCAGGTGAGCCTAATAAGCCCTGAGTCTCCTCCAGCACTGACTACGTCAACGCCAGAGTTATGCCACCGGCAGCTTTCGCGCTTGGCTAGGTGCCTCCATGTGCATGGTTCCCTCTCCGGGCGACCCCCACATGTGTTTTTCCACTGTAAGCCTCTTTGAGCATGTGTCTTTCCCTTGGCAAGCCACCTTGCCACCCCTGGGGTTGAAATATTCCACCTGTGGCTGGACACCCCAGTGATTCTCCATATGCAAATTCCGCAGACCCATGGCATTTCATTGCCATTGGCTCGTTTTATATACTCGAAGATGACAGGCTTTCTAAGCGAAACCCCATTCGTCGTCATCCGACGTAACGTCTCCGTTCCCTACTCAGGGAACGAGGGTTACATACGTAACCGAGACGTTCTGTTTCGAACAACAGAATGGGTTTAGAACAACATGAGGATGAGTAAATGATGACAGAATTTCCATTATTGGGTGAACTATCCCTTTAATGACATCACATAGGAGATTCATTAGGAAATGGAAAACTATACAACAATTCCCTGATGGGATTGAACCCTTCAAACACGAACAGCATCAAGATGTCGGTAGATGGATGTGACGCCAAGTTCGCCTGGACACGCTATGTATAAACACGGTGAGTTTCAGTGCTATAAATGGATAGCCTATACAGTATATTGTTTTGTGCCTATATGTGTATTGATGTTCTGTTATTCTAGGGAGAGATATTTCATGTTAAAAAGGAATCCAACTAGTGCTTTATTTTTCCCATAAAAACATAAAAATTTAAATTAAAAAAAGCTTTTGAAGCTTTTGGCTTCATTTGACAGTAGTAGTACTTATAAGATACCTTGTGTCAAAATGATTTACGACTTTGACCTTTGACCTTTTGACAGGTTGAACTTCCGGTGACCTTTATGATTGATGGGTGAACTTCCTGGTATGAGTTCATGGGATTAACCTATTGACCCTGCTAGCCTATCGATCATGTTTTTTGACAGTTAGTTTTGAACTATGACCTAGCTAGGACTGAATCATAATTTTGACGGGTAGTTTTAGTTATATTTGAACAGATGTTTTTGCCGGTTGTTTGAACTTTGTCCCAGTTATATGTGTGTGGTTATATGGCTTGTGCCTGCGCCCCCTCCCTTTACATTGTTGAGCAATGTATATAAATGGGGTCAGTGTGTTCTACATGCACCACCAGAAAGGGAAACATGAGCTACATGAGCATGGATGGTTTATCCTCCCCTCAATCGTCAGATGCGGGGCTGAGCAACAGGATGATGGAAAGTCTGACTATGGTCGCCGAGAAAACCTTTAGGACACATCCGTTTGACCAGTTTTCTCCATGAAATTTCGGAATGGACTAAAGCTGAATTTCTGATGTGTAGCAACCGTGTATTCGGCTACAAATTTCACAAACCAACTCGAGTAGTTACGCTCTACACCACTGATGGCGTCGACGAGTTTCAGCCTGGGCAAGACGCGTGCGTGGTATTCCCTGAAAAAGACTGGACTCTATTTTACAAATGTGTCTGGAAGGATCTGAATGACGGCGGCGAGGAGCCTTTGTACGTGGGGGAGTGGGACGGGGTGACCCCCAATGTCCGGTACCGTGTGGTAGGTGACCATACTCAAAAGAAGCCGAATGATTCTGTTTACATATTCTGCTGTAAAGACAAGACATAGCTCAACAACACTCGAATGGGGCCCATCCTGCCTAAAGAGCATCAGGATCTGTATGAAATGCAATTCTTGTTCAAGTGGTGCGATCTGGATCTGCTGAGTAGTGTTTTTTCAATCATCAACAAAATGTTCAAATGGTGCGACATGCATGATGGATACAACAAAATTAAAGTGCAGCTGTTCCACCCTGAGAGATGTGCACGCAGCAGGACGTACGCTCTGCCGTCCCCGCCCATTTACTACAGCCATCATAAAGCTCGGCGGTCGGACCTTGTCAAGCGTCGTATATAAATCAAGGCTGAAGCGCTCCAACGTCCCCACCCCCTTTTCCACAGCGATCATAAAATACAGCGACCCGACCCTCCCAAGCAGCATTTATAAACCATGGCTGAAGACGACGCTTCAGAACCCGATCACGTATGCAGCTGCGGTATCTCTTTCGGCAGCATTCTCGACCCTCCCGACGACAACGCACCCCTACATACTCTGACTGATGCCTGCGGTCCATCGGGCCTCCACAACGGCTGGGTCTCGGCTAAAACGGTCAGACGGCGCATAGACTTGGAATCTTGCTTTGAAAACGATCGGGCTCCTGGCAACATCATCACCCGCGAACCCTCGGGCCTCCAAAACGACTCTGGTCCGGCTATCAAATGTAGCTTAGACTGGGATCCGATGATCGAGTGCGACTGCGCTTGCACTAGACCTTCACCGCCACCATCACCATCCGACAAAAAACATGGATCCGACAGCCTGACTTACCTCATCAACCCTCGCAAAGACACGGAATCGTCCAACGATGGATGCGACGACGGTCCAGCTAACAATATCATCGACAAAGGCTGGGGGTTGTCCCCTGAGACAGCCAAAAGTCTCGGGATCCATAACGATCGGCAATCGCACGACGCATCTACAATCGACCGGGCCCTGCCTCATTCTAATCGCGTCTTCGACGTCACAGACGGCTGTTTCAGCGACGTCGGATTCAAAATCATAAAAGCCGCGACCGTGATTTTGCTGCAACATCTCATCAACGACAAGCAGAAGGACGAGTGCGAGGGCTGTGCGATTAACCATCCTAGCCAGCTGCAACATTCCTGTCTGTTTGACCCTCCCAACTACTACTTCGACACACACTTTGACGAACTTTCAGGCAAGCTGTTTAAACCCTCTTTTCATTCCATCATCACTACCCTCCTAGGACGGTTGGGGTTAAAATCTCAACCCCATCGTATTCAAGGAACAGTCGGGACTATTCTGCGCGAATTAAAAGACGAACCATTCATCGCCGCCAAGGAATCAGGGCGAGACTTCTGGACAAACCCTGCAAGGAAATAGTCTACGACGTCGTTGATCTCTGGGAAAATCTCCCCAACGTGAATGGCCAGTGACCAAACCACCTCCAACATGGGTGCAGCCTGTAGCCTAAAGTGGTGTATGGAATTATTGTTTAAAGAGCATTACAGAGACCAGATGACCGATCTCATGAGCAAGATTATTATGGACGCATCCCACCCCGATACTCCATGTCATGATACTGTGCGCGAAGCAAATCTCAAGAAAAATATGGTGTATATAAGAGGCCTGACTAGCTCATGGGACTATATGACGGACAAATGTGTTGCCGGTAACGATCCACCCATTGTAATGATAAAACAGGTTCTAGATATGCTGTGTGAATCACAATCCCCGCTCGGGGTCACCGATCTGCTGTGTACTTGTACGTATGTGATGGATGTCTGTACCGAGCTAATGAAGAAATCAAAAGAATATGACTCCGATGATCAGGACGACGCTATCAAAATTGTTGAAGTGATTAAAAACGTAGACAAAATTGTCGTAATGTACGTCGATTACATCCTAGACAAAAACATGATGGCCTGCCGCGATTTTCTTTTCTGGTTAGATTACCACTGACGACATTTTGTATCCTGTTACAACCATTTTACTTTTTAGTCTGTGTATGTAACGTCATTATATCCATTTTTTACTTAGAGTGTGTATTTTTATTATACCCCTTTTTGCATGCTGTATCATATTAATCCCATTATATCCATTTTTTACTTATAGTGTGTATTTCACATGTTCTATTATATTAATACCATTTTACTTATAGTATGCATGTTTTGTATTATATCCATTTTTACTTATACTATGTATTTTTATTATATCCATTTTGCATATTGTATCATATTAATCGATTTTTTACTTAGAGTGTGTATTTTACATGTTGTATTATATTAATACCATTTTACTTAGTCACTGTATGCATGTTTTGTATTATATCCATTTTTACTTATATTATGTATTATATCCATGTTTACTGTCTTCTATTATATCCATTTTACTTGTATTATATCCTGTAACGTTTTTTAATAAAAGATTGATTCAAACCCCTTGTACGCGTCATTCTTTTTCAACGGATGCAACAGCAGCATGTCGGAGCTCATGAAAGAGGCTTATTATACGCCCTCCAACCCAGGCTATCAAACGTAGCTTAGACTGGGATCCGATGATCGAGTGCGACTGCGCTTGCACTAGACCTTCACCGCCACCATCACCATCCGACAAAAAACATGGAACCGACAGCCTGACTTACCTCATCAACCCTCGCAAAGACACGGAATCGTCCAACGATGGATGCGACGACGGTCCAGCTAACAATATCATCGACAAAGGCTGGGGGTTGTCCCCTGAGACAGCCAAAAGTCTCGGGATCCATAACGATCGGCAATCGCACGACGCATCTACAATCGACCGGGCCCTGCCTCATTCTAATCGCGTCTTCGACGTCACAGACGGCTGTTTCAGCGACGTCGGATTCAAAATCATAAAAGCCGCGACCGTGACCGTGATGCGTCGGAGCTCATGAAAGAGGCTTATTATACGCCCTCCAACCCAGGCTCTTTAGGGGGTAAAAAACGATTAAAAGACGCCGTCTTGAAAGACAGCGGGGTCCGTCTAAGCGATAAACAGGTTTCAGAATGGCTGGCTGGTGAGGACGCTTACACATTACACAAAACAGCGCCTATAAAATACAAACGAAACAGAGTGGTCGTGTACGGGGTCGATACTCAGTTCCAGGCCGATCTCGTCGACATGATCGCCTACGCCAAGGATAATGACGGTCATAAATATCTGCTGACGTGCATAGACGTATTTAGCAAGTACGCCTGGGCTCGCGTGTTGAAGAATAAGAGCGGCGCAGAGGACACTAGAGCGTTCGAGTCTATACTAGAAGAGGGACATGTGCCGCAAAAATTGCAGACGGATCAGGGAAAGGAATTTTTTAACAAACAATTTCAAGATGTGATGAAAAAGCACGACATTAATCATTTCGCTACCGCTACCGATTTGAAAGCCAGCGTCGTGGAACGATTTAATAGGACGTTAAAAAGTCGTATGTGGAGATTTTTAACGGCTACAAATTCCCGACGATACATAGATGTCTTACAAGACATTATGCAGGGGTACAACACCAGTTATCACCGAAGTATCAGAATGAGACCCGTGGACGTCGACAAAGTAAACGAGGGTCAAGTGTTTCAAAACTTGTACGGCGATATAAAGAAGACCGAGAGACCCGTATTTAAATTCAAAGTCGGTGACGTCGTCAGGATTTCTAAAGTGAGAGGTCCGTTCGCCAAAGGTTATGAGCAGAACTACACGGAGGAATTTTTCACCGTATCCTTGGCTATCCCTCGTCAACCACCGGTCTACAGACTCACCGATTATGACAGTGATGTCATCTAGGGGTTTTTTTATGAAAAAGAGTTGCAAAAAATAATTGTCAGTAAAAACAAATCTTTTAAAGTGGAAAAGATTTTAGGTCAGAAAAAACAAGGGAAATCTACGCTTGTTTTAGTGAAATGGCTAGGATGGCCTTCAAAATTTAATAGTTACATAGATAAAAAAACTCTGCTGGACTTAAAACACCCCGACGTTTAACGGATCAGGTCATACTAGCGAAGGACCGTCATGGATGATCACGGGTTCTACGTCACATTGCCGTGCAATGCATCGAGGTCGGTTTATCCCGAAAATCGCATATCCGCCTATACAACCCGGCTGGCACAAGCTATAGACTTGAAAGGACAATGGGAAGTCGGACTCGCCGAAATCGAATATCCTAGGAGTTGGTACAACTTAAATGACGAAGATGGTCATTTTATCCTACATACGGCCCCGGAACCCTCCAAAGACTCGAATATCGGTTTTTCTAATATTACGAAATTATACATAAGCGGGGGTTACTACCAAAACATTTGTGCGATACTGCGTGTTATAAATCAACTTATGGCACCAGTGGCCGTATTGAATCACGACGAATTAAAAAACAAGGTGTTTCTGGTCGCGAAACCCAACATTTCAGTGAGTTTTCGGGGGAGACTCGCCACTATTTTAGGAATGACGCTAAAACCTCTCGGAGGTTTAAACTATCATAAAAAACCAGATTTTACCGCAAACGTCATCATGTACGCCCCTCATCAATGCGATATCAACGCGGGGTTCTACACATTGTACGTTTACACAGACATCATCCAGTATCAAGCGGTCGGTGATTCTCACGTCCCCCTTTTGAGATGCGTACATATATCGGGTAAAAGCAGCGACGCGGTCATTGCTAGATACGACAACCCACATTACGCATCGATCAATAAGGATCACATCACCGACATCACCATAGAGTTGAAGGACGATCAAAACCAAGAAGTACCATTTTCTTACGGGAAAGTCATCGTAAAACTACACTTTAAACCAAAAAATGGTTTATTATAGACCCGGAGAAACCGCTGACTATGTCAGCTACTACCAAAATCAGGCCGGCGGGGGTTTACCAGGGTATGCCGGGGGAGGGGTTATGTACGGAGCAGGCTTAGGTGGTCTTTTCAGAGGCCTGTTCAGGATGGCTATACCTCTGTTAAAAAGAGGATTTAGCATCGCAAAACCCCATCTAAAATCGGCCGCTAAAAATATAGTATCCGACGTCGTCTCAAACGTATTGACGCGATCTCATAACGATAAAGCTCAAGACGGATCGGGTCTGATGGTCATGGCTCGTAAGAGGATGTCTAAACCACCGGGTGTGAGGAGGCGTGGTCAGTGGGGAAAGAAGAAAACAACACTTGGACCAAATAAACGCTCAGTCGTACGTAGAAACCGTAAGACGTCTGTTAGTCGAAAGGCGACGATCAAGAGAGCCGGAAAAACCATTTTCTAACATGGCGTTATTGCACCGCATGTCGGGAGAATGCATCAAGTCCGAGTTGGACCTATTTACGGTCCCGCTGACGCAGACCGTTATTGAGAAAAACGGCTATTTAGAAGTAGCCCCATTATCGGCCATATCGGACTCTGCACCATTGGAGTTTTTTATCGCCGGCAACGGCGATGATTATTTGGATCTCAATAACACGATGATCTATCTACGGGTGAAAATCAAAGGGCCTGACGGAGCCGATATTGCCCACCCGGCAACGGTGGGTCCAATAAACTACCTGGCTGCTAGTATGTTTTCACAAGTCGACGTAACCCTCGGCGACCGCCTGATATCACAAAGCTCCGGAACTTATCCCTATCGCTGTATCCTTGAAAGTCTGCTCAACTACGGTAAAGATACGCTGGAATCTATTTTCTCCGCCGGTTTGTTTCACAAAGACACAGCCGGTCACATGGATGTGCGCGACCCGGCAGGCCGTAACGAAGGGTTGACGAAGAGATCGACCTACACCGGTCGAAGCAGGGAGGTGGAACTTCTCGCCCCCATACACAGCGATATATTCTTTCAGCAGAAGCTTTTAATTAATGGTTTGGATTTAAAGCTACGCTTTATACGGGCAAAGGATGAATTCTGCCTGATGAGATCCGACGACGTGGCTTACAAATTACATATAGTGGCGGCGTCCCTATTAATCAAAAAAGTTTCTGTATCGCCGCCGGTGAGACTGGCTCACGCCCAGACGCTGCTTTCGACCACGGCCAAGTATCCCATCGATAGGGTCTGTCTAAAATCGTTCTCCATACCCGCCGGCTCTCGTGTTTCGAATCAAGAAAATCTGTTTTTAGGAACACTGCCAAAGTCTATCGTTATCGCTATGGTCGACAACGACGCATTCACCGGCTCCTACGAAAAAAATCCATTCGCGTTCAAACATTACAATCTGGAATTCCTAGCAGTCTACGTAGACGGCCAACAATTTCCCGCCAAGCCTCTACAACCTAATTTCGATGCCGGTTTGGCAGTACGCGAATATTATCAGCTGGCGATGACGACCGGGAGACACCTTAAAGATCAACCGCTCTGTATCGGCAGGAATGATTTCCTGAACGGATACACGCTGTACGCATTTAACTTATCGCCTGACGAGGACTGTGGCCAGCACATTTCCCTGATCAAGTCCGGGAACATCAGAGTCGAAGCTAGATACAAATAATACCATTTTTTCAATCTACACATGAGAGACCTTCAGAAGTCAGAACTTCAGGGGTCAACGGTTTAGGCCCGTTGGCGAAAACACTGCATGTGTAAGGTAGTTTTCCAGATTTTCACCCAAAATCAAATACTGTATGACACTTTTCAAAGTTAGAATAACCTGTTGTGTTCTGACACAAGACCATTAACCGGTTCTTTTTGTTTTATAAATGTATTTTTAGCTTATTTCTAAATATAAACCTGATAAATATGAATACACGATTAAACAAGATAATTTTTAAGAAAAAACATTTTTAAGAAAAATACAACTAAACCATGATAATGTTTAGTTTAGATGTTGATGATTAGGTTTCAGGCGTAGTGCAACCAGATTTCTCTAACATCTCACTCACGACGAACAACGTTGTAAATAAACATTTTCAAACTGTAATTTTATTTTATTGATTATGGTGATTTAAAGTTTTTGTTATTAACTAATACCTTTATCTTTTAACTAACATCTAACCCCAAATAAACAGATAATGGAATGTTCACAATCTACATTGTTAGATATTCTCCTACATGTATGTAAGTAGTTGTGCTTAAATCTTTGGCTGTATCTATACACAGCATAGCGATGCAAAGTTCCACACTCTATGGACTAACTTATCAGACACTCACCACACTGATGTTAACATCACCATATATTGTCTTTTCTACCATGATTGGAGCAACTATTGTCCCACCATTCTTCTGGTCAATTGTGAAGGTAAGCTGATTAGGGATCTGAATTAATAGCCGTCCGAATGATGTAGAATTATTATTATTATTAGTATTATTATGCTGTCGTTGTAGATGGTTGTTAGGCTGTTGGTTTGTCATGTTTCCAGAATGTGTTTGAATGCTCAGCGTCTGAACGTCACCATCTGTTAAAAAAAAATTAACAATTAAATACACAACCAAAACCATGTAAATGTTATAGTAAAACTTATTGAAGATTGAGAAACATATTCACTACTAACAAAGTAAATTATAAATTTTTTCCTACGTTTGATATTCTTTTTTCTGATTTTTTTCACTATGGACTTGATCCTTTTTAATGCTGTTTTCTCTCCATATTTATTCTGTAGTTCCTCTACTGTGTCTTCCAACCTCCCTGTTGTTCTTCTCCAGCTGTGCTAACCAAAGACAAACAGTTAGAAGAATATAATGTATGTACAGCAAAAATAAAGTTAACATAAAATAAACACATTCATACACCAGTTCAAAGTCAATGAACCGGCTGATGCTGCAGGTGTTAGAGCACATGATGGATGGTGAACAGACGCACATCAGGTTAAACCAGAGCTAAAACAATAGTCTATGTTAGGACAATAGTATCTGATAATAGCTGATAACGGTCATAAAGTGCGAGATAAGGTGCAAGTAGCTAAACTAAACATTTCATATTTGACAGAATACAACGACAAAAATAATCAACTTTTTTCTAATTTCTTTTTTTCTAAATTGTGATTTAATGTGAGAGGAGAAGAAACAATATTAAGAATCATTAATAATGAATGTGTACAATTTAATAAACGTATTTACCTAACATCCATAAAGTAAATTAAGGCTAAGTTCCTTTTTGTGGACAAAGTGAACTTTGGAACTCTTTTATCAAAAATATGTTGATAATGATAGTTTGGCATGCATGGGATTGGTTGTCCATAGTGAGAGAGAAATACTTTTATTATAGAAATGGCTATTTTTTATTCTATTCTTTAATCCACAAATAAAATAGGTTTTTATACCTGCTCAAGTACTTCTTGATGAGTTTCTTCTGTATTAAACAGCGAATCTTCTCAGTCAGATCGTCGCAAGATCTCAGGAATCCTCTCACACTGCTCGTGTTCACGCTCTCCATCGCTGCACTTGTGTGTATGACTCGAACGATTCAAACTTCTCTCTGGCGACATGTAGGACTTGTTGGTTATGCAGGAACTAGTTATTTATGGCTTTCCTGAGGCCAACCTCCATACATTCTACACAACAGGGTGGGTGGACCCCAGCCTGATAAATATTTCAGGACATTACACGCTCTACTCTAGCTCTACTAGCCTCGGACTGCTGCGCCACTGCAACAAAAGTTGAAAGTCCTGTTTGTCTGAACCTGACGCAAACTTCTGACCCACAAACTTCTGCGCATTAACGCACAAGGCACGATTGTACCGCAAGGGAGATTCCAGGAACCTTGCAGGAGATTCAGGAGACTCTTCGAAAAGCTGAAAAAATGGCGACGCAAAACCTAAAGGAGAGCGACTCCCCGTTGAGTTCTGGCGATACGGGGTACAATTATCCTCCGGCGTGTGAGTGTGCCACGGGCAAAGAGTGTCGTTTAAGAGCTATGCTGGACTCTATGTTTAAAGATTATTTTAGAGGCCAAATGGTTGGCTTGATGCACAGGATCATCGACGCTGCGTGTGATATGAAAAAAGATTGTGCGCAGGACACCAAACGTGTGACAAATCTCAAAAATGAAATGGACGTCGTAAGAGGCTTGACAAAGCCATGGCCTGATGTAACGCCCATGTTTTTTAACGGCAAAGAGCCGATCGGCGTAATCCTCAGAAAAGTTCTGGATGTGTTGCGTGAATGTAGTGACGAATTCGAAATCACTGAAATTCTCGCTATATGGACATTTGTAACGGATCTCTGTGTGTCACTGGTGTCAAAAAATGCAAAAACTGATGTTGGTGAATTAGTTGAAAGTCTGGTCAACTATACCCTGGAGCAAAACATGATAGCCTGCAGAGATTTTCTATTCTGGTTAGACCATCTGTAAATGTCTTTCACTCAAATTTCTTCAATGTATGAAAGTATAATGTTGAAATAAAATTCTGGTAAAAAAATGTCTGAGCTTATAAAAATAGTATTATAATAATAATATTTAGAATAATTCAATATTTCAATATTTGTTTTCTGCATTTTATGTGCATGCATGTGCAACCATTTACATTCCAGACACGCCCTGTGGCCCCATTTTTATGTCATTTTTATGAGAGTTTTCCGCCCCTGCGACATCCGTTTCAGGCCAAACGGAGGAGTTTACTTAAACATGGATATGTCTCACCAGCAACCTCCGGCTTGTCACAATCCTGGCATGCGTCGGGAACAGGAACGCCTTGACACCTTTCAGAATTGGACTCTTGCACCAGTATGTCCGGCCGAGCTTGCCAAAGCTGGTTTCTACTATCTTGGCCAGGGCGACAGAGTGGCTTGTTTCAGTTGTGGAGGCCAGCTCTGCAACTGGGAACCGGGAGATCGTGCAGTATCAGAACACCAGAGGCATTACCCCAACTGCCGCTTCGTTCGAGGTGACCGTGCAGATAATGTACCTTTATCTAGCCTTTTCAATGTATCGGCAATGCAACGGTGTGAAGAAAGGTCACTCACATTTGTCTACTGGCCCTCAAGAATAACTGTTCGACCAGACCAATTGGCTAAGGCTGGTTTTTACTATGTTGGTCGTAATGATGACGTGAAGTGCTTTTCTTGCGATGGTGGACTCAGATGTTGGGAGTCTGGTGATGATCCATGGGTAGAACATGCCAAGTGGTTTCCAAGATGTGAATACCTGCTGCAAGAAAAGGGCCAAGAGTTTGTTCATCAGATTCAAGCAAGATTTCCAAGACTATTTGAGCGGCTATTGACTCATGGAGACAGCGACTCAAGAGAATTTGTTGATCCGCCTGTGGGTCCTGGAGAAGACCGTTCAGAAGATGCGTTGGTGAAGTCTGCTTTAGAGATGGAATTTGAGCGTGGCCTGACGGCCCAGACAAATAAAGCTGCATCACCGAGTCAAGATCTTTCAGACTTGCCTATGGAGGAACAGTTAAGAAGACTTCAAGAGGAACGCACATGCAAAGTTTGCATGGATAAGGAAGTGAACATTGTCTTCATCCCCTGTGGTCACCTAGTTGTGTGCAAAGAATGTGCGCCTTCTCTGAGCAAGTGCCCCATATGTAGAGGATTGGTCAAAGGCGCCGTCCGTACTTTCCTATCATAAAGTTTTCCTATCATTTGGATTTGCAAATTTACATTTAACTTGATGCATAAAAACAAAGGAGAAGTTTATTATTTTCACTCGATCCAGTGACAACATTTTTGGATTTACAAACATTTAGAAAGTAGTTAGGATGTATTTCATTTTTAAGTTCATTTTACCAACAAGATGTTAAAGTTCATAGACCTTTAGCGCATTCCAATCTATTGAGTTAAAACGTGATATCAATATCGCATTAAACACATCATTACCGAATTCAGGGGTGTTTAATAGATTCAATAGTGATCAAGCACCCGCTGAGTTTTTCTTCAAACAAAAGTAATTTTGTTGTATGCACAGATTTTGAGGGTCGCTTATAGAAATAGGCGTCCTTGTCTTTATTTTTAAAAACATAGAACACAGAAGAGAACCTTGTGTGGTATTCTATATCCGCATAAAGGGTTAAAATATACATTTTAGCGCTATTTATAAACTAGGACCGTATAATAATATAATGTAAATGTCTCGCATATCAAATCAAGATACAAATCAAGCCAATTCATGTGAATACCGTCGTGTATGAACAAAGAGATATATAACAAATATGATATCCCGGGGAAAGTGTAACGAAAACGGCATAAAAAAAAACATTACAATCCATTATCTGTTTATTTGGGGTTAGATGTTAGTTAAAAGATAAAGGTATTAGTTAATAACAAAAACTTTAAATCACCATAATCAATAAAATATGGTTAAATTACAGTTTGAAAATGTTTATTTACAACGTTGTTCGTCGTGAGTGAGATGTTAGAGAAATCTGGTTGCACTACGCCTGAAACTTAATCATCAACATCTAAACTAAACATTATCATGGTTTAGTTGTATTTTTCTTAAAAATGTTTTTTCTTAAAAATTATCTTGTTTAATCGTGTATTCATATTTATCAGGTTTATATTTAGAAATAAGCAAAAAATACATTTATAAAACAAAAAGAACCGGTTAATGGCCTTGTGTCAGAACACAACAGGTTATTCTAACTTTGAAAAGTGTCATACAGTATTTGATTTTGGGTGAAAATCTGGAAAACTACCTTACACATGCAGTGTTTTCGCCAACGGGCCTAAACCGTTGACCCCTGAAGTTCTGACTTCTGAAGGCCTAGATTCGCTCGGCTGAAAAATGGTATTTTATTAGCTAAAATCATTGTCTTTATTCATAAATATGTCCTCATTGGTGTAAAATGATCTCTGCCAATGATCTGATTTTAAGAAAGATCATTTCTTATCTTTTATTTACATGGGGTGGGTAAGTCCAAGGAGGCTTCCGTGTTGTTCCGCCATCTTGAAACACTATAATACCAGAGAGGGACAAAAATCACTAGCACGTTTCATCATCAACACTACTATAGTCAACAACCAAATTATGACTTAAAAACGTTTTAAGCATTACATTAACAAGGCGTCATTGTAATTCTGAATTAAAAAGTTAAAGAAGGCCTCTCATGCGCAGATTCGCTCGGTTGAAAAATGGTATGTTGTCATTAAACATGAACTCTTTATCGCGATGCTCCCCAACAGATATTTTATTCTAATATTACTTATTCTAACCCTACCAGTCCACTAATACTCTACTAACACTAATGAGAGTTTACTTTACACACTCTGACTCTCACAAGCGAGTTAGTGGACATGCAGGTGCAACACTACTATAGTCAACAACCAAATTATGACTTTAAAACATTAAAAAGGCGTCATTGACAAAAATTGTAATTCTGACTTAAAAAGTTGAAATTATGACTATGCGTCATGATAATGAGATGAAAAGTTGAAATGATGACGTACTAAATTGAAATTATGATAGATAAAGTATTCCATAGTGAAATTTTCTGAATTCAATATAATTGTATTTGTGAAAATGATTCAGTACCGAATCTTCAAGAAACTGCTTGTTTCTGCAGTTCGTGTAGGCCCCTAAGACTATGAATAACTAAAAATGATTATTGATGATTATTCGACTATTGAGTAGCAGCCTGGACAGCCTGGATGAAAACCAGGAATCCTAACCGCTAGACCATATGGGAGGAAATGATACTGTCCTCGGCACATTTGAAAGGCTGCACTGCACGGAGGCAAAAATCCCCAAAAAAAGCCAAAAAGCTCAAATTTAATTTATCGGTATGTAAATAAATATCGGGATAGCTTTTCCCCAGGTGGAAAGAGCTAATGAAGGAGAAAGACTTTGAAAGGGAAGTTGCCTGATTTCTTCTCGACAGGTAAGTCAAAGGCACGGTCTATTGCTTGGTTGTGTAAATCACTATATAGAACGGTAGAACATGTACGGTAGAACATGTAACAAGTACTACATCATAACGGTAGAACATGTACAGTTAAACTCAATGATGTGCTATTGGAAGACATGTTGTCCTTTATTCACCTTTTTCTCACGTTTTCTCAATAAAATTAATAAAAGTATAGAATATAAAAGCATATTTCTAATAGGGGCACATTGTAACGCAGTCTTACAAAATGCCCCCGCCTGCACAACTGGGATTTAAACCCGGCTAGTGTCTTCTGCTAGTTAGCGAAGCATTAAATAACTATCTCAACTGTTAAATAACATCTTGGAGATTAAAATAATATCAGATTTGTCTTATTTTAAATAAACACAAAAAATAGAGATGAAAAATTAACTTAAGAAATTTACTTTTGCTATGGTTTAATAAATGTCTATGGATATCTTCCAAAAAAAAAATAATTTTGGCGGAATTTTTTTTCTATATAGTGTTGATATGGCAACTAGTAAATACTAGGGATGTCCCGATCCGATCACGTGATCGGAAATCGGGCCCGATCACATGGTTTCAGACTCGATCGGAATCGGACGTTACCTCCCGATCAGGACTCGGATATATATGTATATATATTCTCATTATTTTTTAACACATCTATAGTTATGCGGTGGCACAGAGTTACCCCGGTTTCACACTGCACGCGATAGGAGAGGGTAAGCAGCGCAGGAGCAGTGCGTATGGTGAGCAGGAGCAGGACACGCGCGCATATCCCCTTTTAACCAGCGCATGAACGTGCAATTATCTCAGATAACTCAATCCAGCGATACTAATCATATCCAGCAAGTGTGTTCGAAGAACCGAGTTAGCCAGATCATGATTCGCACGATGATATCATCTTGGATGTGTCATTTGATCTCGGATGTAATAAGCAACGTACGAAGAACGGGCCCCTGACCCCTCCTTTGCATACCAATCTCACACTAACAAAAGTTGAAAAACATACCTTTAAAAGTGTATAATATAAAATAAAATAATTTTACTAAGGTTGAAAAAAATATTCTGTTCTTTTTAAAATAAAAAGCTTACTAAAACCAATTCATTCAGCTGAATAAATAAAATCATCTTACCTTATTTTAGAAAGTTGAAGTATACCATTGATGTCCACAAAAATGTAATGTATGAATGGATTCAAAATTGTTTTACACAACTGAATTCACATAGTCATTCCTGAATGTCTCTCAAAGCACCGTCTCAAAACATAGGGAGCACGCCTCTAATGTATGTGCGTCAAAAGTAAAACACACGTGTCTGTGTGTGCTCTGACATATGAAACAGGACCCCACTCCACATTCCTGAGCCCAGTGAAAGTGTAAAGCCAGTAAAGTATATCTCATTTAAAGTGAGAATAATGTTTTATATTTCACAAATAACATAATATACAATAATATAAATATATTACAAAAATATACTGAAATGCTTGTAAAAAGAATAAAATTCATCTTACATGTTTAGAGTTACAACTCTTGAACTTACATGTTCAAGAAGGTCTTAAGAGACATAAATCACAGAGTGGTTCTCTCTCACACCAGCGTCTCAGAGGAGTGTATTCAGTGATGGGATGAGACATTGTGAGTGTTGTGTTAAAAGTTTAAATGACATCTTTTAAAAATAAAATTTAAATAAATTATTAAAAGTCTTAATAAAAACAAATATTCTACAACGATGGTCTGTGGAAAAATTCGACTTGAACTTAAAGTATATATTTTTTTATCATGGGTATGTAAAATAATTTGAAGCGTCACAAGTCATCTCACGCCTGTGAAATGTTCAATAATTTCTTAAGTTGAATCTGTGAGAAAATGACAACAACATAGGTCTATCTTCAGAGAGAGCAACCATGAGAACATTTAGAGACTGGGAATCTTCCAGAAATAAGGTCCTTCCGATCAGCGCTGAGAAAGAAGTTACTTGACAATAATGATAGTTTCAGGATTGTAATTGAGGTTTAAGTTTATGCTAATTCGGGTTATTTCGAACCCCTGCAGACAGTCGGTCAGAACTGTGTAATGACATCAAATGTAGTGAATTCACTCTGCAGACTCCAAATCTCTTTGAAAGTGTTTACTGATGATAATTTAACAGGTGTGGTTCTGGAACAGAATACAGAAATAAGCTTAAATGAGTGACTTACATAAATTTACTTTAACATTTGTAAGTAATATGATTCTAAGGCAATGATCATTACAGGTATGAATAACAATAACATTGAGCCCTTAATAACGTAATAGGAAAAACAAATAGAACAGCCATTCTGTATGAGTCCGCTAGATGGCGCCCTTAGCGCATTTATGGTGACTGAACACATTTAGATCAATAATTATTACATGTACTGATAAATCACAAAATAATCCAACACATCATCATCTCTTACTGTAAATTGCGTGTATTACTTGCAGTAGCTATTATGGATATTGATAAAGGGATAACAGAACGTCAGTATTATTTAAATAACACAGATTCCTATGGCGCAATGGCGCTAGATACATCTGAATCGCGGCATGAACGATCGGCGCATTCTGAGGAAAAACTGACAAAATACACTTACTTTCTATTCACGCACACTATATTACATCAGTAATATTCAGATGCTGCCAACAAACGTGCGATAAAGTGGAGTCATCTTGGAACAGCATACGTTCATTGCATCTGCTCGGTGCACCTGCTTTTCCTTCTTGGCACATGGTCGGTGATGACGTTGAAGGGTGCGATTGGTCAATAACAGAGGAGCCTTTTGAACAAGGATATCGGATGACAGATAGCCTCTGTGCATCGTGTCAGAGCGTATGTCATGTTACGCCGGTTTCACACTGCACGCGATAGCAGAGCGTAAGCAGCGCAGGAGCAGTGCATATGGTGAGCGGGAGCAGGACAGGAGCGTTTTGCTTTCACACTAGCAGCGTTTGTATGGAAGGCCAAAAGGGCCAAAACGTGTGAAACTGTCGTGTAAACACGTAATTAAGTGTTAACACGTAAACACGCAATTTACGTGTTAATACGTCATTACTAAATTATTAGACATTAGCACCATGACCATTTTCACAATCACGATAGAAATTGTGTAAGGATATTTACACATTTCTCCAAACAGTATTTTCATGTACACTTATAGCATATTTCTAAAGCATCTTTTTATAATTTAACCTCTATGCATTTGTTATAGAGCCCCTTCTGATAACATCATTAAGCCTTATGAATCTGAGATAGTGCATTGTTTTGCTGTTTTTTTTCGAAGTTAATATATATATAATAACAAAGTTATTTATATTTTATATTACAACACACACTTTGCACATTATATTACATTACACACACAAACACATATATATTACAAAGTTATTTATATTACAACACGCACACTACACTTTACAAATTATACTACATTACACCCCCCCCCCCCCACACACACACACACACACATGCGTATGTCATAATAATAATCTAAAACAAGAGTGGCTTGAATTATTAATAATTGAAATGAGACAGAATTCCTGCCATAAAATGACACTTTACAATGGATATTCAAATGTGAAATCTGTGAATAAGACCAACAATTATTAAAATATATTGTAATAATACTACACAGAACAAATGGTAAATGGACTGCATTTATATAGCGCTTTCACAGACCGATGGCCACCAAAGCGCTTTACATAGCCTCACATTCACCCATTCACACACCGACAGCGGTGTCAGCCATGCAAGGCACCATCCAGCTCCTCGGGAGCAGCTGGGGTTAGGTGTCTTGCTCATGGACACCTCAACATTTGGTCAGGTGGAACCGGGGATTGAACCACCAACCTTTCGGTTTGTAGACAATCTACATGAACCACTGAAAAATTACTACAAAATTACTATTAGAGACTAACCTCGGCTTTCAGATGATATTGCAATTAGTTGTGTTTGGAATAATTATTAATGATATAGTTAATATTTAAATTCATTGTAAATTTTCTGCTACTATTCTATGTTATATTTGTGTTAGCATTCGAACATGTGCCGAGCCGCCGTGCAGGAAATCGTGTTGCATCTGTTCAGGGTATTAGGTGGCTGATGGCCTGGCTGCAGTAGCCTACTTTTATAACGAAATATCCTTATTTTATTATTATTATTATTATCATCATCATCATCAATATTATTATTATGATGCTGGTATAATGCTAGCTAATACATATAGGCTAATTTATTTTGATAAGATTGATATTTCACGAAATAAAACAAACTAATTATAGGCTATAATCTTTGGGGCAACAGTGCAAAACCCTGAATCATCAATTAGTTAAATTTTCACATTTATTAGAAATTAAATTTCGTACATATCCTAACATAACAGATCCATTTATGAATGGACTTTGATTCCGGTGGTGGCTGCATCAACAGAAGGGTGTTTTTTTTTTTGTATGTTGTGTTAATTGATTTGAGAGCAAATATTCATTTAAAGAAGTTTGATTGAGGAAAAACTAAATATCATTATGTGGCCCAAGACAAATCAGAGTGATTCTCAAAATGTTAAAAAAAAATATAAAATAATTATGTATATGCTATTTATTTATGCTCATTGTCTATTTTTAAAGACATTGTTAACATTTTATTTTAGATTTAATACTGCAATTTACAGGATTTGTTTGTTATTTGTGCTTGTGCAAGATAGCCATACCAGCCAGTAAAGTTCCATGGTTTCCAATGTGCCAGCACGCAAATCACGTGTGTGGTGTGTGTAATTTGTAATTTGTAGTGTGCATGTTGTAATATAAATAACTTTGTAATATATATGTGTTTGTGTGTGTAATGTAATACAATGTGTAAAGTGTAGTGTGTGTGTTGTAATATAAATAACTTTGTTATATATATATATATATATATATATATATATATATATATATATATATTGTTGGAGCCAAATGTAATTTAATTATTCCACCACTAGATGGCGGTGTGGTTCAGTGGTGTGGGTAAAGCCGCACTTGTTCCTTCACATGGTATTTAAGCTACTTTGGGTTGAATCACAGGTACAGAGCTACAGAGCAGTCAAAAAGAGGACAACAGATTACCTGTCAGTTTACACGGTGGAGTTAGTAGCAATTTTACTAGCGTTAGGGTGGGTGGAAGAAAATAGTCAGGACCAAGGTGTCGTTATAGCCTCAGATAGTATCAGCATTATTAAGTATTCAATCTGGGAGAGCATCATGTAGACAAGACCTCATTCATCAAATACTTCATTTGCTGCTTACACTTCATAATAAAAGAATAGCTGTCTCTTTCCTTTGGGTTCCTGCTCATGTAGGGGTGGAAGGAAATGAAGCTGTAGATATGCTAGCAAAAAACTCTATAAAGCATGAAATAGTAGATGTGTGTATACCAATATGTAGAGTAGAGGTTAAAACCATCATAAAGCAACATTCAATTAAAAAATGGCAGGAATATTGGAGCACAGCGGATACAGGACGTCATTTATACAGTATTCAAAATCAAGTAGTCACAAGCATGAGGAAGGGCAGAAGCCCAAAGGAAGAGATGTTAGTTTCACGTCTTAGAATGGGTCACACTGGTTTAAATACAACATAGTACAGAATAGGAAAACACCCCACTGGACTATGCACTTATTGTAATGTACAAGAGACAGTGAAACATATATTGTTAGACTGCAAAAAATATGAAAAAGATAGGGTAGAATTGAAGACACAAATGGATGAACAAAGTATTACACTTGAACATTTATTAGGAAAAACATCTGGGAAAATACACAAATTATTAATTGTGTTTTTGAAAAATACTGGGTTAAGCGAAAGAATTTAATCGTTTTTTTTTTTTTTTTTTTTTTTTTAACAGTCTTCTTTGTTGTCATTATAATGTCCACACTCCAGTCTAGTAGGTGGCGGTAATGCACCTTTTAGATGAGTTGCCAACCGCCATTAAAAATCTGAAAGAAGAAGAAGAAGAAGATCACAGGTACAGGTGGCGGGAATATATGGTTCTTACCATAGAACCGATGTATTGTAAATCTCTGAGCCAGCAGATGTTGCATTAAATGGACAAAACACTGTTCAAACGGATATCGCTGTGTGCATTGTTTATTATGCGTGAAGAACATCTTACCACCTTTCCTGGGCTTATAGGAAAGCCACTACAAAAAGTAAGAACCTTCTCGGACTAAGAAGATATCGTTTGAAATTGAGTTTCTTGTGCATTGGAATGGACGGAGGAATTCTGTGAATGGAAAAAAGGTTGATTTGCGCACATGGCAGAGTGAGTGACTACTACTGGAGTGTGGATCGCTTACCTGATGGGTTGCAGAGTCTTATCGTCTTAAACTGAACAGAGTATGTAGGCCTATGTTTTAAGCTGGCACATGTGGAGAAATTTCAGAAGCTCTACGAAATGCCGGTGAGTGAACTTCTTTGATCGATATTTAACACATTATGAGATACTGATTCAGGAAGAAGTTTGAATCGCGGCTTGAGCTTGACTGTTTACGTTCTTCTACAATCAACAATACTTTCAGCTTGTTGTATGTTGTGTTGGAGTGGATTTTGCTTTGTTCAGTATCATTATCATCGCTTTATGGCTCATTGAACGTGCTTTAAAGGAAACGCTTACGTGCAATTGCAATGAGTGTCCTTAGAGAAATGAATGATGATGAAATCATGAGTGAAACGGATGATGCCGATGTTGTTGAAATAAATTCAGTGCATGGTCATGCTGTTACTGAGAGAAACAGTGCTGTTGGAACAGAGAAAAGAGTCAGGAAAATGACTGACAAAGGTGTTTCATTGTCTATTGAGAATTTACAAAAGCAATGTAAATCAAAGTTCACTCAAACAAATCAACTTAAACAAAGGATCAATGATCTCATTTCTGGAAAAGTGACCAAAGAAACTGTTTCTGATGTGCAAATGTGGTGGTTACAAAAGTATATAAGCATTTGTAAATAAATAAGTAAATAGTAGTAAATATGTTATATGTAAGATAGATGGATGACAAGAGAATTTATTCCTTAAATGTGTTTATTTCATTGATTAATGTTCCCTGTTCAATCGTTCTATGATTTGATTGCTTTCACCTTTTGGGAGTGTTCGCCTGCTTGGGGTGGGGCACACGCGCGCTGCTCAAACAATACAGACTCTGATAAGTGAAGCAGCAGCAGCTCCGTGTCCTGTATTAATTTATACATATATCTCCCCTCATCAGGTATGAATTACATAAAAGCAATGAGAGTATGTTTTTTGACATGTAAGAGTTTAAGAAATGTTAACTACGTTGTTTAAAGTGTTTAAGTTTACTGTTATGACGGACATGTAAAAGTTCGCTTCAAGTCATGTCTGTGTGCTGCGTCACGCGTGCTAGTTACACATTTTCATGCTAGTGATGGAGACCATGCGGTCTCAGAGAAAATACGCAATATTAGAGTAAAGTCCACAAATAACATGTGTTTTGGTGAAATAATACAATGAGTAAGTTGTAAGTGCCAAATAACTGTGAAAATGAGTGTCTGTACTAAAAAGTGTATCAGAAAGAATAATTCTGGCAAACATGAACACATTTTTTAGGATTTATTCACATGGAAAATGTCATAAATGTTATCAGTGAATATTTCATAGTACATAATGCTTAATCTGTAGACACAGCAGTAAAGGGAAAATACTGTATGTACTGTATATGTAATTCTGTTCTATATTTTGTGATTACTACTCTTGAAATGATGCACTGTCATTGATTGACATAAGAGTGATTGAACTGTTTTACATTGTATAAAAAAAACAATACAGACTCTGATAAGTGAAGCAGCAGCAGCTCCGTGTCCTGTATTAATTTATACATATATCTCCCCTCATCAGGCGGTGAGGGTACTACACAAAAATATTTCCAGAATTATGAAACACTGTGTAAAGATGCTGTTGAAACTCATAATTCATTGCTGAAAATGCCAATGCTTAAAAGTGAGTGGGAACAGCAACAAAAGTGGCTTGCTGGCAAATTGAAAGAAAATAGAGGGTTTTCACGACGCGTCATCAATCCGGAAGTCGGCCATTTTGGAGGCACTGAACGTAAACAGTGCCATTGAACTGAACGGACTCGCAAATTTGGCAGATTATTGCTTCTGAAAAATGGGCAAGTTTTGGTCTGTACTCATCGGTCGCACCGAGAAAAACATTTCTAGTTCTATAGACTGCCGAAAGTTAAAGAGAAGAGTGCAAAAAAACTGATGAAAGATGGCGTTTGTGGTTGAGAGAGGCACAGCATCAGCCACATGTGTAAATGAAGCGTTAACTATGGCTAAAATTAGTAAAACTATGGGTACATACACACTGTCAATCCGATTATCTTTGTATCCGATTGGAATATGATCTAAAATGATGTCCACACTGTATGCAACTGTTCAGGTCCGATTTGTGTGTCCACGCAGCTCTTTGACAACACGGCAATGATGTTGCGTTGATGGAGGGGTTTGCATTTGCAATATAAATGTTTTCTTATTTAAATTTTACAATATGGAGATGTGTAGCCAACGCGCTGGACTACTGCGTCTCGAGCTGCAGAACTGTAGGAGGCTGGTACTGTATGCACAACTCTTTTTCCGCGCCGGTTTCAAAATACTTTTCAAAAAGAATAATTTTCTGCTCGTCCGTCACTTGCAACAACACAACGTTGTTTCGGCAGCGACTTTCAGCATGTTCCCTATAACAACGTCTGATGTTTACATTTTACGTGGCTTGAGAAAGTCACATAAACCACGCGAAAGAGCGTTCAGACTGGTGGATTTCCTGATATGTGATTTGGATATTAAACCACATAGGGATGTAGCTTGAAACGGATTTCATGTGCTTTTTTTTTGGACTGACAATCTGAACGTAGCCAATGTCGAGATACGAAATAGAAGTAAGGACTAGTTAGAGAAGCTAGCTCGTTCAGATCTTTACCACATATTACCTTAAGTTTGTCAAAATGTTGAGCTCTTTCCTGCTTTAAGTCCTTCTCTATATGATTTCGCAGCTTCCATGTGTTGTTCCAGTGGTTTAGACATCAGAAATTAGTGTAACAATGTGTTCAGTAGTACATAAACAGTGCAATCCATGCCGTTGTTTACATCCGAGTACCTCCAATATGGCCGCGCATCCGGGTAACTGACCAAATCGTGACGTAGGTGAAAACCCTCTATAATGAGTTTATCACTGATGTCAAACAATGGTTATCTGAGGCTGGAGTTTTATATGAGGATGGAATGTCTTTAATAGACACAAATGTAGATCCTGACGACAGTGTATCTAATGCTTCAAAGCAAGGATCTCGCTTTAAACCCCATTCCTCGTCAGGTTCTTCAAAGGCTTCAAGCACTGCATCTGCTCGTCTCAAAGCTAAAGCTGAAAAGGCAGCCCTTTTGCAATCTGTAGCTGCTTTGAAAAAAATGCATGTTCTTGAGGCCAAAGAGGAAGATCTCCAAAGACAAAAGGAGAAAGTGCGGAGAGAAAAGGAACAATTAGAAATGGAAACACAATTAGCAATTGCCACTGCAAAATTGTCTGTGCTGCAAATGAGTGAAGGAAGTGTTGAACGAATGAGTAAAGAAGAGGATCCAATGAATGCGTATTACGCGAAACATGTAAAATCATGCTCCTCAATTAAATGCTCTAACTCAAAGACGTCTTCACAGCCAAGAAATGGAAATACTCAACATGTCAATTTGGTTGTACGTCCAAAGGAGAGATCAATCATGCAAACTCAAGCACCAGCCTCAATGAATTGTAAATCTTCATCTTCATCTGCAAAGCAGCAAAATTTAAGTTCCTACAGGCCTAAAGATAACATTCAGACGCCACATTTGTTGCCTCCACAAATTACTACTCCGGTTTCTACTCAAAATTCTACCTTGTACGATGTTGTACAACAGCAAACTAACATTGCCGCTCAATTGGTGCAACAGCAAGCTTTGGTTTCTCTTCCACCTCGAAGGATATTGGAGTTTGATGGAGATCCATTGCAGTATGGCTCCTTTGTTAAAGCTTTTGAGCAAGCCATTGAAAAGAAGACTGGGGACAAGCAAGAATGCCTTTACCATCTAGAGCAATATACAAGAGGACGGCCAAGAGAGCTAGTCCGTAGTTGTCACAATATGAGAGCTGATCAAGGATACGATCGAGCAAAGAATCTGCTTAAAGAACATTTTGGCAGTGAAATTAAAATAACAGCAGCATATATGGAGAAGGTCATGCGCTGGCCTGTAATAAAGGGTGAAGATGTTGATGCTTTGGAGTCTTTTTCCATTTTTCTGCGAAGCTGTTGTAACGTAATGGAAGACTTACAGCAAATGGAGGAAATTAATGTTCCATCTAACCTTCGACTCATTGGCCCTCATTTATCAAAAGTGCGTACACCAAATTTCCAGCGTACACCTGGCGTACACCCAAAACCACGGTGACTTTGAGATTTATCAATATGGACGTTGGCGTACGGCACGCTCAAATCCTACGCCAGCTCAGGAGGTGGTGTACGCACGTCTTGAGTGCGGGAATGCGCAGAAAAACAATTCCTAACACCACAAAACGCACTGACAAACTAAAAGATATGATATATTATGACCCACTGTAAAAAAACAACAACATAGTAATTATAAACTTCAGTGTTTATTTTTGTGCAACATGGACTTCAATGTTTAATTTGTGTGATTTTACCAAAGCATTTGATTTGTAGGCATATGTATTCCTTAAGTTGCGAGCCTGTGCGCTTTACCTGACGTTTCAAGCCTTGTTTATACTTTAGCCTGGCTCCGCAGCGCGAGTCTCCGCAGACTGCGCGCGCACCTCCCCAAACGGACGAGGCGTTTATACTCGACGCGCTCGCCGTTGTACTATTCTTTGAAACGATGGTTAGGCCAGGGTTAGGCCCGGCAGATGTGCTGGGTTTAGTAATGACAGGCTTTCAATGACCAAAAAAATAATTCAGACTGACAAAATAATAAAAATGACATTCTTCTTCTTTTAAATAATAATAATAATAATACATATAATAATAACGACATTCTTCTTCTAAATAACAATAAGCGTCATTAATAATAAAAATCTAGAAATCAATTTTGTTTCTTTCCACTTCCCTGGTTTCGCTTTCTCTTTCTCAAAGAAGTTTCTCTTCTTTGCCGTCTTCCGTGTGTCCATGGCGTAAAATGAGGGCGTGGGGGGAGCGGAGACTTGAATATATAGGGGCGTGTTATTCTAATGACGATCGTTTTCAGCCGCGGCATTTATCAAGGGCAGGTATTGCGTACACCTGTATTTCAAAGGTACGCACAGCTTCATAAATCAGGCGATGAGAGGAGTGTAAGCATAATCTTACGCCAATATATACGCCCGTTTCTACGCAAGAATGATAAATGAGGGCCATTGTGATGAAGCTACCTTACAAATTCCGAGAAAAGTGGAGGGCTGTTGCTTGTGAGTTACAGGAGCGTCACGGCAACAGGGCCATGTTTTCTGATTTGGTGAGGTTTATTGAGCATCAGGTAAAGATTCTTTCCCATCCATTATTTGGAGATCTACAGAGTGGACAGGCATCCTTTTCATTTCATGCTAAAGCTCAGCCTAAATCTACTAGTAAAGGTCTTACAACTGTTGCAGCTGTACATACTGTTTCACAGCTGTATCCATCTGAAGCACAACATACCTACACTAGTTCTACTCAACAAAAGAACATCAACAAATTGTGTATTGTCTGTAAAGGCTGCCATTCATTGGATAGGTGTTCTCGTCTAAAGAACATGACACACAGAGAAAAACTGAGCGTTTTAAAAGAAAATCGATCCTGTTTTGGGTGCTTGAAGATTGGACATGTAAGTAAAGATTGCAGAAACCCATTAATTTGTGATGTCTGCAATCAAAGGCATCCCACCTTGCTTCACATAGAAACCAAAAGTGAACCATCACCATTAGCAGTAACAAATGCTCTGGCTGCTTTGCAGGCGTGTGGTCAAAATGGGGCCGGGAACAGGGAGTGTGTTCTGTCTATCATCCCAGTACAAGTCAAGGTGAATTCAGGCAGCAAGATCATCAACACCTATGCGTTTTTGGATCCAGGAAGTTCAGCCAGTTTCTGTACAGAACATCTTATGAGAAAACTGAATCTTACAGGAACAAAAAGCTCTATACTGCTCCGTACTTTAGGCCAAGAAAAGTCCGTAGACACGTTCATGCTCCGTGGTCTTCAAATTTCAAGCTTGGATGGACAGACCTTTGTGGATTTACCAGAACTGTATAGTCAACCATCAATGCCCGTGAGCAAGAATAACATCCTCACTTTATATGACTTAAAGGATTATCCATATCTGGAGAGTATCAGAATTCCCAGTATTAATGCAGAAGTTGAGTTGTTGATTGGTCTCAATGCATCAAATCTTATGGAACTGTGGGAAATCATTAACAGCCAAGGCGGGGGACCCTATGCTGTCAAGACCCTATTGGGGTGGGTTGTGAATGGGCCATTAAGAGGTGGTAGTAGTGACAAAGGGGAGACTGGCTGTCCTGTAGTCACTGCTAATCGGATCTCTGTTGCCAGGCTGGAGGATCTGTTGATTGCTCAACACAATCATGATTTTAACGAGAAGCTGTCAGATAATGATGTTACCATGTCAAAAAATGACCAACAGTTTATGGAAATAATGGAATCCACAATCAAGTTTGAGGAGGGTAATTATTGTATTGACTTACCTTTTAAGTCTCCTGATGTCATCATGCCAAACAACCGTAGTGTTGTAGAACAGCGCGTTCTGGGTCTACAAAGGAAGTTTCAAAAAAATCGAGAGTATCAGCAGGAGTATACATCTTTTCTGTCTGACGTCATTGACCAGGGATATGCAGAGATAGTACCACCTCACCAGTTGAAACGAGAAGATGGTAAGGTTTGGTACATACCACACCACGGAGTATATCATCCGAAAAAGAAAACGCTAAGAGTAGTGTTCGATTGTGGTGCAGTATTTAAAGGAATTTCGCTAAATACTCAGTTGCTGCAGGGTCCCTATCTCACCAACTCTCTGCTGGGAGTTCTTACAAGATTCAGACGAGAGCCTGTTGCTTTGACAGCTGATATACAATCCATGTTTCATCAGGTAAAGGTTTCCCAGAAACATGTGGACTTTCTGCGTTTTTTGTGGTATCCCAGTGGTGATATTACACGGAACGCTATGGAATATCGGATGAAAGTTCATCTTTTTGGGGCAGTGTCCTCGCCCAGCTGTGCTAATTATGCATTGAGGAGGATTGCACATGACCATCAAGCTCACTTTGATCCTTGTGTTCTAAACACAATTCTTCATAACTTTTATATGGATGACTGCTTAACATCTTTGCCTACAGAAGCTGAAGCACTCCATTTGGCTCAGAATCTCATTGCTGCTTGTGCAAGGGGAGGATTTCCGCTGTTAAAATGGTTGAGTAATAGTCGTGTTGTTATGTCAAGCATTTCAAAAGAACAGAGATCAAAGGCAATTAAAGAGCTTGACTTGGATAAAGATGATCTTCCAATGGAAAGAGTACTCGGTTTGCATTGGTGCACCGAAAAGGATACATTTACCTTCAGGTTATCCATAAAGGAGTATCCTCACACAAGACGTGGCATGTTGTCTGTGGTTAGTTCCATTTATGACCCCTTGGGGTTTCTTTCCCCATTTACTCTGCCTGTAAAACAGGTACTTCAAGAAATGTGCAAGTGCAATGTTGGATGGGATGATAAGATTCCACAGGCCTTCTCTCAGCGATGGACAAGATGGCTGGCTAACCTGCACTGTATAGCAGCACTGAAAGTAAACCGGTGTGTAAAACCCAAGGACTTTGGTCCAGCCAAACATGCTCAGCTCCACCACTTCTCGGATGCCAGCGAGAATGGCTATGGGACGGTGTCATACTTGAGGTTGGTGAATAGTGAAAAAAGGACTGTAGTGGCATTTATCTTAGGAAAGTCAAGAGTTTCTCCACTAAAACAGATGACAATCCCGAGGTTGGAACTTACGGCTGCTGTTCTCGCTGTACGAGTGGATAGAATGCTAAAAAGGGAGTTGCAGATTCATTTGGATTCATCTGTATTTTGGACAGACAGCATGACTGTACTGAGATATATCCAAAATGAAACTAAGCGGTTCCACACCTTTGTAGCAAATAGAGTGGCTGCCATAAGAGACTCAACAGATGTTGTGCAATGGAGGCACATAAAGTCAAGTCTGAATCCGGCGGATGAGGCATCTAGGGGTCTTGGTGCTGAAGAGTTTTTAGCATGTGAGAGATGGCTTAAGGGACCTGATTTTCTTTTAAAGGAAGAAGAAGAATGGCCCAAGTCCAACATGAAGTCGTTGTCAATACCTATAGATGACCGGGAAGTTAAGGTAGATTACACTGTACATGCCTTTGCCTGTCAGGTTTCAAAGTCTCCTACCAGTCAGTTCTTCAGCTATTTTTCTGATTTTGCAAAGCTTAAAATCTCTGTAGCATGGATGCTCAAGATCAAGGAAATGCTTGTGCAGCTTGTGAAACAGAGGAAGGCTTTACAAGCATCTATTTGTACAAAGGACATTCCAAACACTGAGGCAAAAAGGTCTCATGCAACAAGAAAGATGAAGGCAAAAATGGATTGCAAAGCATTGACTGCTGATGATCTCATGAGAGCAGAAATTGTTATAATTCAATATTGTCAACAAGAAAGATTTTCTGATGAGATTATTGCATTGAAGGCAGGAGCTACCGTCAAGAAAAAGAGTGACATCTTTCGGCTTGACCCAGTGCTGGAAAATGGTCTTTTGAGAGTAGGAGGGAGATTGGCTAAGGCTGCCATGCCAGAGGAAGAAAAGCATCCAGTTATATTGTCTAAAGACCAGGCTATTTCTCACCTTCTCTTGAAGCATGTGCATCAACAACTGGGCCATGCAGGAAGAAATTATATGTTGTCATTTCTTCGTAAGCGTTACTGGATAACTAACGCTAATTCCGCTTGTCGGAAAATAATCTCTGACTGCGTCACATGTCGTCGCCTTCAAGGAAAGATCGGAGAGCAAAAAATGTCTGACTTGCCAGCGGAGAGACTTTTGCCCGATTTACCACCATTTACAAACGTTGGTGTTGATTACTTTGGACCTATTGAAATCAAGAGAGGTCGAGGAACAATTAAGCGTTACGGGGTCATTTTCACCTGCATGGCAAGCAGGGCTGTCCATCTGGAGATGGCCTATACATTAAATACAGACTCCTGTATTAATGCTATTCGCCGGTTTATGTGTCGTCGTGGTCAAGTCACTCAGTTGAGATCAGATAATGGTACCAATTTTGTTGGAGCTGAGCGGGAGCTGAGGGAAGCTGTTACTGGGTTAGACCATAATAAGATCCAGCATGCATTGTCATCAAGGGGACTTACGTGGATATTTAACCCTCCTGCCGGGTCTCACTTCGGTGGAATTTGGGAGAAGCTTATTCGGCTTGTGAAAAAGGTATTGCATTCAACCATTAAACAGCAATCTATGGATGATGAAAGCTTTCAAACTCTTCTGTGTGAGATAGAAGCAATCCTTAACGCCCGTCCTATTACGAAAGCCTCTGACGATGTGAACGATCTGGAGGCACTTACGCCCAATCATATTCTCCTTCTAAAATCTAAACCACTAAGGATCCCTGGAGTTTTCGATGAAGGAGATTTGTACATCAAGAAACGATGGAGACAGGTACAATATTTATCGGATCTCTTCTGGAAAAGATGGGTAAGGGAATATTTACCATTACTACAAGAAAGACAGAAATGGATAAAACCACGAAGAAGCTTTACCGTGGGAGATATCGTTGCTATCATGGATCCTTTAGCTCCTCGTGGCTCCTGGTTGATGGGAAGAGTAATTAAAACCTATCCTGATAAAAATGGATTCGTTCGATCAGTCCAACTGAAGACAAAAATAGGACATTTGGAGAGGCCTGTGTCCAAAATGTGTCTACTACTAGAAGCTGAGCACTGAAGCAGAATCGGAATTCACATACAAAGACATTTATGGCTCCTTATGTATATGTTGTTTAATTGTGAATTTACATTATTACAATTGACCTTTCGCCGAGCCCCGCCCCCCTTAGTTACTGTTGCTACGTCCGACAAACAAATGGTCAAACACGACCAGCGCGACAGATTGCCATGACGGAAAGAGGTATACCCGTGCGTGTCAGTGACCTTCTTTGGAGCAATACCTCCGCGATATCCTCCAGATTGAGGCAAAAAGGGTTACAGTATGCAGTGGAGGGATATATTATAATATAAAAATACGCAATGAAGGAGACACGACTACTATCTACGTCTCTATCGAGGCTAATGCTTAACGTTACCGGTGTTCATACACATCATTTGTGATTATGACAAAGAACAAGGAAACAAGTGTTTAAAAGCATTGTAAGACACTTACTGTTGTGTTTTTGTGTGAAAGAAAAAACTGTCTCTGAAAATAAATGTGCTGTCAGCAATAATTTCTTATGTGTGTTTTTTCGCATAACACGACTAAAATTTTAAATGCTGCAAAACACATGGGAGTTATATTCCCGATGCTGTAACGTTAGTTTATTTGATCAGTCACAGTAACGTTATATCATTAATCAAGCTTAATTTGACTTTTCAACTACAATTAGGCAGGTGAACTGAAAGCTTTTACAATCTTTTAGCTATAACTTAGGCCTATATCATTGACAAAAGTATGTGGTGCATTTTATTCCAAAAATGATTTTCTTTCTCAAATTCATGCTTCAAGTTGACAAAGCACAATAAACGAAATCACACAATAACTGTTTAACCAGACATAGCCTTAATTTGCATCTAAATAACTTTCATTGATTGTCTTTCATAATGCACTTACCATAATATTTATTAGGGGGACAACAGATCACAAAAATCGCGGTTGAGACCATAATATTTATTAGTGGGGCAACGGATCATAAAACTCGCGGTTCAGACAATATTATGTTTTTTGAGTTACAGATAGGATAGTTTTTCAGATCAGAAAAACAAAACAAAAAAAACTTTAAGTAGCCATCGATACCACAGCCAGCAGACGTATTTATGCTTCGTAATGTTCGACACATTTAACTGGGATTGGGGCCGTCCACACTGTTTTATCCATTGTAGGCACCGCTCACGTTGTGTTTTCGGCTTTGGGAATGGAAAGAACACAACTCCTCCAGACAATCTCTCGGGGTATGTAGTGTCCGATTTACAAACGCCATGGGCGCACGCTTCACCATCTTGCTAATGTTTGTCGGACCTGCTCACATAGTAACGGTTGCTATGATGTGTGATTGGACAATGGCCGTTTTGGGGGAGGGGCCGGCGAAAGGTCAATTATGGGGCCGGTGTGTTGGAGCCAAATGTAATTTAATTATTCCACCACTAGATGGCGGTGTGGTTCAGTGGTGTGGGTAAAGCCGCACTTGTTCCTTCACATGGTATTTAAGCTACTTTGGGTTGAATCACAGGTACAGGTGGCGGGAATATATGGTTCTTACCATAGAACCGATGTATTGTAAATCTCTGAGCCAGCAGATGTTGCATTAAATGGACAAAACACTGTTCAAACGGATATCGCTGTGTGCATTGTTTATTATGCGTGAAGAACATCTTACCACCTTTCCTGGGCTTATAGGAAAGCCACTACATATATATATATATATATATATATATATATATATATATATTATCTTCAAAAAACATCACAAAACAATGCACTATCTCAGATTCATAAGGCTTAATGGTGTTATCAGAAGGGGCTCTATAACAAATGCATAGAGGTTAAATTATAAAAAGATGCTTTAGAAATATGCTATAAGTGTACATGAAAATACTGTTTGGAGAAATGTGTAATTATCCTTACACAATTTCTATCGTGATTGTGAAAATGGTCATGCCTTTCATGGCTTGATTAGTTATAGTTAACTTAACTGTCTAAATAGGCCCATTTAAAATAATTATGTAGTTGTATCCTATATTCTGAAAATACATTGTTCAACATGTATTTTCACATTAAAAACGGCTTTTTATAAGCTTAATCTAATTAGGTTCTGTGTTTGAGCAAGAGCACCAAATCAGTAGGTGGTGCTAATGTCTAATAATTTACGTGTTAACATGCCATTTACGTGTTAACACGTCATTTACGCGTTAACACGTAATGACGTGTTAACACGTAAATTGCGTGTTTACGCGTAATTTGCGTGTTAACACGTAATTACGTGTTTACACGACAGTTTCACACGTTTTGGCCCTTTTGGCCTTCCATATTCCATACACCACAGACGCGTGACACCAACGTGTGACTCCAACATCGCATCACAATAAATTAATAAATTAATTTAAATAAATTAATAAATAAATTAAATTCTATTTTTTCCCCCTAGCTTTTCTTATCTTTCCTTTGTTATCTTTCTAATCAATCATTCTTTTCTTGTGTTCTGATGACATTGAAAATATCATTGATAAAAAGTTTGTATTGTATACAAAGTTGTGTATGCCATTAATACAAATTTATTTTATACAAATAAATTTGAATTAATGTCATCTCTGAATGGTTTACGAACATAGTATTTTTTTTAAATAATTCACTCACTTTCTACTAGATATGAGGACTATGCAAATTATACACCATCAAAGTCACAACTTTTTGCACAATTATTAACAACTTTAAAGTTGAACAGATAAATTAATTAATTGAAGAGTTCAGATGCAAAAGCCTCTAAGTGCCATCTGAAATTTTCTTCTAGAATGATCATTTTTATCAAGCTCGTATATTTAAGTTCAGCAATTTCACTTAAATAGCAATGAAAATAACCTATTAATAGTCATTTAAGTGAAATTACTGAACTTAAATATACGAGCTTGATAAAAATGATCATTCTAGAAGAAAATTTCAGATGGCACTCAGAGGCTTTTGCATCTGAACTCTTCAATTGTAATCTATAAACATAATATTCTGGAATGTGTCATTCTGAGTTTTTACATTTGAAGTTGGTAATAATTTTAATTAACACAGTTGACCATAATGGGCGACACAATATGAAACTATTCACGATATTGTTTACAGGAGAAGGTGACAAGAAAGTATTTTAATAGCCTATTATTTTCAAGAAATCAACAATGAAAAAATATAAGACAAGGAAATAGTCTTTTAGTCACAAAATGCAAAACAATGTAGGTTCATGTTCAAATGTTCAAAACTAGGGCTGTCAGTGTCGACTATTTTATTTATATATTTTTTGGTCATAAAGATAGATCTGAAGTGAACAATAGCCTTTTAGTATGACTTAAATACATATTACAAATGAGGCAATATAATTGGTTCAAATAAAGTAGGCTATTAAAAGTGATTAACTATTTTATTTTATTTAACAACACTATTAAAATACATGAAGAAATATATAAACAATGAACATAATGTAGGCTATATTATGTACAAATGCCAACAGAGGGCGCAAGAGGGCTGACGATAATTGTTACACTTTACATCAAGAGCAGTACTACGGTGACGCATTGCTGCCACATACATATTATTTTTCCCCCTCAGTAATGTCGTAACGAGATCTTATGTCGTTTAAACGACATCTTTTCTCGTAATAACGTGATCTTATGTCGTTAAAACGACATATTTTTCTCGTAATAACGAGATGCTATGTCGTTAAAGGAGAACTCCGGTCAATTTTAACATTGAGCTCATTACAAGTGCCCAGCTAATGTGAGTGATTCCTTCGGAGTGATCACGGGTGAATCTGACTGCAGTAGATGTGAAAGTCGGGACTTCGACCGAAAACAGGAAGAAAATACAGGTATGTGAGCTGGCTGAAATAACAATTTTTATTCATATCTTTCACATCTACTGCAGTCAGATTCACCCGTGATCACTCCGAAGGAATCACTCACATTAGCTGTGCACTTGTAATGACACATCAAGGATGTTAAGAGGCTAAAAGCAGGTTTAAATATTGCCCCATTGAAGTCAACAGGGTGCAAATTTTAAAAATAGGATAACACGGTGTAGGCAACACCGATTTTTGTCGTTGTTCTCTGTATTGACACCACTCCAAATTTACAAAAAAAAATGAGCTCAATGTTAAAATTGATCGGAGTTCTCCTTTAAAACGACATTTTTTTTTTTTTTTGCCTTTATAAGGACATGTGTAGTCATGTACAAAATATGCCTTTATCCACAAAAAAATGACAGCCTATCGCGCCTTTATCATACTTCTACGTTCAAAAAGCATAGTACCAGCCTCCAATTAGGCAAAATTAATCAATGAGGCCCTTTTTTAAAATATAATTTATATAGGCCTATAAGTTGTTGTTTTTTTTTTACATAATATATTATATATAGCCTAAGATGTATTTTTGTTAATAGGCTATATCTTCATTACCTAGAGATATAATTAAACAAAAAGTAGTCAAAACACATCTAACAGAACATAGCCTAAGTTGTTTATTTTTTACAACATTGTGTTCTTATTTTGTTTAATTAACGAAATGTCAATCTTAAAACAACTTCTACACAATTCTCTGATAAGATCTTGTCTTTGGAGGTCATAATTTCTACAATACATCAAAACATGTTGTACCGTCTCAGATTCTTGACATAAAAAAAGTAAATAACTAAAATAAATAAAGTGCTGTTTAACAACGTATGACCTATCTTCATTCTGGAAAAAAAATCACCTGCTCTTAACGTTTCATTCCTTCTCTTTTAAAAACATTAACTGAGTCAGTTACCCTACTAGACAATGAAAATAGGTGCATCCCTTTGTTTTCTTGCTCCCAGATCTGTTGCCATTTTAAAATTGTTTCCTGCCACACAATACTTTTACCCTCGCCCTGGGATAGATTATATTGACATCTATATTTTCCTTTTGAACAGCTTCCTTGGCCAACTTATCAACCTTTTTATTTGTTACAATCATGGGCGTCAGTTTGGTTTGAAATGTGCTGGGGACAGAGACGCATTCGGAAGTGCATTTTCAGAAGTGCTGGGTACAATGACGCATTCATTTTTTCTCTCTCTTTCGCGCAGGTTATGTTTTGTCCACCTGTCTTTAGAATAAGAAGTGTTTTGCTGCCATCTTGTGTGTGAGTAACGCATTGCCCCCTTCAACTCATATAGCCTACCCATTGCTGCTAATTTGCTGTATAGGCCTTCTTGCTAGTGATTATGTCTATCATGCGATAGTGAATATTTTATAAACAGTTTAAACTTGTGCTTTAGATTTTTTCTAACAATAAACATTATTATTGAATGCAGAATTTATAAACGTTATATATATATATACTTTTAAGCAGTTATCAGTATCTGTATCAGCAGGTGTTTGGATCTGATGCTGTAAATATCCTGGGCTGCTTCCTCTCTGAAATCTTTAATGCCTCCTGTTGTGACTATTTTTGCCTCTGGCAGGTGTGTGTGTGTGTGTGTGTGTGTGTGTGTGTGTGTGTGTCTGTGCATCCTCACTGAAGTGTCTCGATATGGAGGAGGAGTTCTTTTCTCTGCTGACACGCTTTAGATAAATATGGTGTAAATCAGAAATGCCTCCTCTGATTTGTCACTGAAGTTGTTTGATGATTTCCTCTGTTCTGTCTAATAAGGTAATGATGAACCTGATTGGAAAGTTTTGCGGCTTGCTCTCTCTCTTTAGGGGACTGACAGTTCCCAGTTTCTTCAGTGTGTTTGAGGGAGCAGAGGAGAAACTTGTGCTGCGTTCTCTGAGCTGATGAAATAGAGCTGAAGGAGATGATGGGGGGATATTTGATGCTGATATTTCTGCTAAAACTCATCACCGCTGGTAGGTTTATCTAGATGTTTTTTTTGTGTGTGTTTGTTTTTTTTGCTAACTGCCACATATTACCTATATTTTGTGCATTTATTAAAATGTTTATTTAAGTTTTGTGTTGTGGTTTTCTCACTTTTTTTCTTCTGTCTTACTGTTCTTTTTCTAATAGCTCTTTCCCTTTTGGGTCATTCCGTGTCAAATCAAACTAATTTCTCGATTAAATGTTTGAACTTATGAACTTTTTTTTTTCTTTCTGAACGAAGACATACTTAAATGGTGATGAAAGTCAGAATATCAAATTCCATGGATAAATATTTACTGAATAATCCACTATTTTGTACCAATCTCTGTGTAAATAAAACATCTTAATGGTGCCATCTTTCTATTGTCATCCCTCTTATTTTGACCCCCCTGTACAAAATAGTGGATTACTCAGTAAATATGTCAATATAAAAATATTTTTTTTAGCTGTGGACCTCTGGTTGAGTCAGAGCCGGCGGCAGGACCGTTGAGTTGACACAGAATGTTCACAGACATTTCTCTCTCTCTCTTGTTTGTCATTTACCTGTTGCAAAAAGTGTGAATTATTTAATCACTCTCTTTCTTTCTCTGTTTTCCCTATGTTTCTTCATGTCTTGTTTCCCTCTGTTTTATGTACTGTACAGACAGTACAAATGTGAGGCTGGTTGGTGGTCACAGTCGCTGTGCTGGTAGAGTGGAGGTTCTTCATAGAGGTCAGTGGGGAACAGTGTGTGATGATGGCTGGGATTTGGCTGATGCTGCAGTGGTGTGTAGAGAGCTGGACTGTGGAGAACCTGTAGATGCTCTGGGTGATGCTCATTTTGGACCAGGATCAGGACCAATCTGGATGGATATTGTATTATGCACTGGATCAGAGTCTACACTGAAGAACTGTGAGTCAACAGGATGGGGTAAAGATAGATGTTACCGTAGTAAAGATGCTGGAGTCATTTGCTCAGGTAAACTGCTCCAAATCAGACTTCAATATTACGTCACTAAACGTTGTTCACTTTTAACTAAATTTGAATTCATACTTGTACACTAAGAATCTAAATCACTCTTTGAACTTTCACTGTTTCACAATGATGGAATAATTCTGTCAACTCTTCCTGCTTAGTATTTTCTACTCACTCTGTTAATAAACTCTTCGCTACTTATAACATTAACACTTTGTATTTAACACCAAACAGTGAAACATAAACACACAAAGTTCTAAGAATTAATGTGGGTGTGTGACAAACTTAATTTTCAATTATATTTATGAAATTCTCAACATTCCTGTATAAACATTTGCTCAAACAATTTCAAAAATTAAATGCCATATGAAATTATCTTAAGAATCTATTTTCTATACATCAAGACACACTCAAAAAAATAAGCTGTTGAACGAACTTAATTAAATTAAGGAAAGGTTTTCCACGAAAATGAAATGAATTCATGTGGTTTTCACACAAATTAATTAAGTAAACTTCAGTTTTAAATATTAGGTTGATTGAACACAATTAAATTAAGTTGTGACAAAATATTAAACAATTGTGTTACTTTTGCTTATTTTAATTAATTAAATTTAACAAGAGGCAAAAGTTAATTTTTTGAGTGCAAGTTTAATTATTGTCTTATCATTAAAATTCTCTGTGTTCTTTCAGAAGTCCGCCTGGTTGGAGGTTCTCGCTGCTCTGGGAGGTTAGAGATACTTGATGATCAGTCGTGGGTTTCAGTGTGTGACGCTGCCTTTGACCAGCAGGATGCAGAGGTTGTGTGTAGAGAGCTGGACTGTGGGGCTCCTGTACAGGTGCTGGGAGAAGATGCTTTTGGCAAAGGAGACGCTCAGATGTGGACACAAGAGATTCAGTGCAGAGGAAATGAGTCTCAGATTCACCTCTGTCCAACATCACCATCACATGAAAACAACTGTTCACATGACAGTGATGTTGGACTGGTGTGTGCAGGTTTGAGCAAATTTCCTTTGAGTAATATTAATAATAATATCAATAATATTGTAAGTTGTTTTTCTCTCATTTTTTTGTGTCTGTGCCCCCTCATTTTCTATGTTCAAAATCTAGATGGTGTGAATGTGAGACTGGTAAATGGTAGCAGTCGCTGTGCTGGTAGAGTGGAGGTTCTTCATAGAGGTCAGTGGGGAACAGTGTGTGGAGCTGGCTGGGATATGACTGATGCTGCAGTGGTGTGTAGAGAGCTGGACTGTGGAGAACCTGTAGATGCTCTGGGTGATGCTCATTTTGGACCAGGATCAGGACCAATCTGGATGAGTTTTGGCATGTGTACTGGATCAGAGTCAACACTGAAGAACTGTGGGTCATTAAGTATTCCATGTGATCATAGTAAAGATGCTGGAGTCATCTGCTCAGGTCAGTGAGATTGATCTTCAAAACACTTACAGTAAACAGTTCCCTAAACAGTTGCGGCACATATGCATGTGCTATCAGTGCAAAAAGCTGCGTCTTACTTTCTAACAATCCACAAACTAATTTAAAGGTTACAGTTACATTCATTGCCAAAATGGCACTCTGTTTTGACTTGTTTAATTGAGTCGTTGTTCTTTTCCATGCAAACATGCCTCCTTTCTGTCTAAATAAGGCTCATTACTGATGGATTTTCACAAAACTTTTGTACTTTTTGCCCGGTGCAGTTTAAATCACACTATTATCTTTATTTAAAAGAGATATTTGTGTTGTCTGACGTCCACTTATGTTATCAAGATTTTTTACATCAAATAACATTCTAATTTAGAAGTAAAAAGCTATTTTCTATCCTGTTTTTGACCTTCTTTTAAACACTTCATTTTGATAGGCATGCCACATTCAAGACTTGGAAGTAAATGTTTTTATGTGTGTATTCTCTTCTTCAGAAGTCCGGCTGGTTGGAGGTTCTCGCTGCTCTGGGAGGTTAGAGATACTTGATGATCAGTCGTGGGTTTCAGTGTGTGACGCTGCCTTTGACCAGCAGGATGCAGAGGTTGTGTGTAGAGAGCTGGACTGTGGGGCTCCTGTACAGGTGCTGGGAGAAGATGCTTTTGGCAAAGGAGACGCTCAGATGTGGACACAAGAGATTCAGTGCAGAGGAAATGAGTCTCAGATTCACCTCTGTTCAAAATCACTATCATATGAAAAAAACTGTTCAAATGACAACAATGTTGAACTGGTGTGTGCTGGTAAGAGCTGAATTAAAAGACTGAAAAGATACACATATACTGTATATGAACCCATCACAAAGCAACACGCTGGTCTATTATATTATTTTAAGTTTTGTAAATGCTTTTCTCTCTCCATTTCTATTACCCTCTCATAGATGTAATGAATGTGAGACTGGTAAATGGTAGCAGTCGGTGTGCTGGTAGAGTGGAGGTTCTTCATAGAGGTCAGTGGGGAACAGTGTGTGATTTTGGCTGGGATATGGCTGATGCTGCAGTGGTGTGTAGAGAGCTGGACTGTTTAGAACCAATTGATGCTCTGGGTGATGCTCATTTTGGACAAGGATCAGGACCAATCTGGATGAGTGGAGTCATGTGTACTGGATCAGAGTCTACACTGAAGAACTGTGGATTATTAAGTGTTCCATGTGATCATAGTAAAGATGCTGGAGTCATCTGCTCAGGTCAGTGAGATTGATCTTCAAAACATTTACAGTAAACAGTTCCCTAAATAGTTGCGGCACATTTGCGTGTGCTATCAGTGCAAAAAGCTTTTTTTTAGTCTTACTTTCTAACAATCCACAAACTAATTAAACGGTTACGGGTAGGCTACATTCATTTCAACGTGATCTCATGAGAATACGTGTGTATTTTTACGTAAAATGTAATTTTACCATACGTTCATTTACTTACGTTTTATACACACAGAAACGTATAATACTGACGTATTTACAGCACAAAAACGTAAATTATTTACGTATGAACAACTCTACCGACGTATATTTGTACGTATTCTTATTTATGCATATTAAAATCGTGGCTCTATTGCATTCAAATGTCTTATCAATTACGTTTTCAGTTTACTCAAGAAATAGACTAATAACATTTCGCGCCTTCTGCTGCAAACTCGGAGGATTAGCCTACATGCAGTTAAACAAGAATACACTTTAAAACATTAAAAATACCTTATTTAATCGCTTGACCATTTTAATATTTTGTTTATTTACAGTGAGACACAAAATGCGTTTTCTCTAATAGAACAATAATACACCAAAACCCATCATAAATTCACAAAAGACATCAATTTTATTATACTTGATATAATCCAAATCTTTAGAATCCATACGTTTGCAAGAAATTCCAAATTCAGCCCTTTATCCAGTGAGTGATCTTCATCTCCACCGGCTATCAAAGCAGCGCAGTCCGTAACTGTCAAATCCCGCGCTCGTGATGATTGATGAATTCAAATTCAAAAATTGCGCCCTCAGGAAGCGTTACGACATGTTTTACGGCAGTGATATCAAACGCTCATTGGCTCTCACCTGTTCGTCTATGTTCGTCACAGATTGCGACATGCCGTATTTCAGTCTGTAAACTACATTTGAAATGGAGAAGCGCGCGTGCCTTCACACAGAGCGAAGCCGGATTAACATTTTCATGGATTAATAACTTAAATTCTGCTCTGTACCTCATTCAAAACTATTATATGAAAGAGAGGACTGTGACTGCAGCACATCATCATGTGAACGAGTTTTGGTACCGGTTTTGACATTTTCGCAATAAATAAATTATTGTGATTACATGTTGTTTTTCTTCATAATTGTAGCCTATGTAGCAGCTAGTTTTAAGAAATTGTTATGGGTAGGTTTAGGGGTAGGAGTAGGATTAGCTGCTAAAAAAAAATCGTAATGCTATATTGTTAATAAAATTGCCATTTCCCTACACTCTGTACGTTTTATCCTTTTTATATTCTGTATTAAATGGGTAACGTTATGTTTAGGTTTGGGAGTAGGATTAAGGGATCTTCCATTTATCTATAAAACGGTAAAAGGTAAATTATACAGATATCTTAATGATATGAAAGATTCGTAAATATTTTACGTTTTGTAGCAGTAAAAACGTAATAATGTTACGTTTAATTGTTGCAGATACATCCATATCATACGTTTCAGCATCTATCCAAACGTACAAAACGTACGTTTTCTATCTTTGAAAATTACGTATTAATACTACGTATTAACAATGAGACCCAGGCTGTTCATTTCCAAAATGGCACTATGTTTTGACTTGTTTGAGTCGTTGTTCTTTTCCATGCAAACATGCCTCCTTTCTGTCTAAATAAGCCTCATTACTGATGGCTTTTCACGAAACTTTGTGCTGTTTGCCCGGTGCAGATTAAATCACACTATTACAATTGAAAGAAGATGGCAAATTAATCTTTATATAAAATATATATTTGTGTTAAAGGGGTTATGAATTTTATTTAATTTTTAATTTTATAATGTTCTCTGAGGTCAACTTATAATTTTATCAAGATTCTTACATTAAAAAACATTCTAGGCTAATTGAGAAGTAATTAGCTATTCTGTTAATTTCTATCCTGTTTTTGACCCTCTCTTTCGAACACTGTTTTGATAGACATGCCACATACAAGAGTTATGAGAAAACACTTCAAGAGTTAAGTAACTCTTGTCCTTTGTTTTGCAACATTTCTGTCGGATACAATGTAGTTGGCACTGCATTAGCTTTTATTTTCAGTCTCTCTGAAAAGCCTGCATCGAAGTCGGTCAAACTGTGTCTTGTTTAAAAAGGAAGCTGTGGAACCTCGTTAAAAATAAAGTTCATACACACTTTCCTAATGTTAGGCTCACAAAGATGGCAATGCAATTGTAATTGCAAATGTAATCCTCAGAGATATCTCTATTGTTTTGTTGCAGGAGTAATGCTGTTTGCATCTGTCTCACATTTATTACTACACAACATTCGTTAATCAGTGGGCGGGGCTAAAGAGGCAATGATGTAGAAGTAGGCGTTGGTCTTCTGCAGAGGCGGTCTTTCATCATGTTGTTAACCTTTCCTGTTTCTGTTTCCTAACCGTGGTTGGGAGACACAGGGGAGATCCGTCTTCTCCAGGGCCGGAAGTTCTCCTCCCGGGGTTAACTCCCTAAACTTCACGCTGTTTAGTGTGATGGTAGCATATAAAAACAAAGAGGCTGTCTTGCCGAAGAGTTTAGGTGCTTTATTTTTCTAGCTGCACTGAAATACACTGCACATGGACTCGCTAACTACCTGTACTGGTCACCGTGTCACTCTCACACACTCTCATCCGCTGCTTCGCGGGGATCAGACGGGGGAGGGGCGCGCCTCGGACACGCGCACTCACTCACTCTCCTTCACACACACACACTGAGCTGTCCTAAACTAAACACATTGGAGACACATCCCACAACACTACCCCCACCATGGACTGGCAATTAACACTAATTCCATTCCATCTAAATGTACTTAGCACACACTCTCTATATCTGTAGGCCTAAAATGTGAAGAGATAGCTGTGTCCCAAATAGTATGTAAATCTAAATGGGTAGGTTATACTAATTTAACAAGTGCCTAAGCAGTGCTAAAAGTTCTAAAGCTCATTCAACAGTGAACACAAGAGTGAAACATCAACGGAAATGCAATAGTCTCTAATAAAACATAAGAGTACATCACCTTTTAAATCCTATTCTTCGGTGACCAGAGGTAATACTGTCTGACTAATACAGTAATAATCAAAACATACATTGGATGCAATAAAGTGCAAGCATGTAAAAGCATTGAAAAACTCTTCTCCTTTTTTTTTTTTTTTTTTTTTTTTTTTTTTACGTGAAAACAAAAGTGCTTTTTGTAGAAAAAAAAATAATATAGAACAAACTAGACTAGAGTCCAAAAACGTGAACTGTAAAGTCTCTAGTGCAAATATGAACTGTCATAGGTGACTCACTCAGTGACCCAGTCCCCATACCGGGACGGTCCTCGGCGCTGACGTTGGGGTCGAGGTTCGCGCAGAGACTGGTGGTGAGGCTCTTCCACCGCACCCCCACCATGATCAAGTATCACATGGGAAGGAGTGGATGGAAGAGACCCGATCATGTGAGAATTAGCAGCAGGTGGAGTGGACGGCCGGGAGTCGCTGGAACCATCACTCGAGGCAGTAGAGTAGAGGCTGTCCAGGCCGAGATCCTCCCGGTCCGCTGGGTGCCCATCCACAGCTGGTGGCAGGATCTCAGAAGGCGTCCAGTTCTGGGATTGGTCCAGGACCCAGGCATTGTCCAGAGGCTCACGGCTGCGGTAGCATTTGAGTTGATCATGGTGGACGACTTTGACCTTAGTTCTGGGGCCCTTTTGGATCCGGTAGACTAGATCGTCTAAATGTCCCATAACAAAGTAAGGTCCTTCGTAGGAGGGGAGGAACTTTTTGACTTTGTTTTTGACATGACGTGTTCCTTTGATGAGATACCACACCGCGTCGCCGACTTTGTACTGTGTGTGGCAAGCGTTTTTGTCGTATTGTCTTTTTGCACGCGTGACTGACTCACCGAGAGCTTCTCGGGTGATGTTGTGAGCTAGTTCCAACCGCTCACGCATTTGTTGCACATACTCAGGGGCGGAAGGTGCATGATCTGAGTCCGGAGGCAAACCAGCCACAAGGTCCACTGGCTCGCTTATTTCACGGCCGAACATCATGAAGTTGGGGGTGAAACCAGTAGCGCTGTGCTTGGTTGCTCTGTAGGCCATCACTGCATATGGGATCATCAGGTCCCAATCCCAGTGACAGTGTTCTGCAGTGGAGGCCAGGATCTTTTGGAGGGTGGCGTTAAAACGTTCAACTTGGCCGTCGGACTGCGGTCTGAATGGTGTAGTGTGGGTTTTGTCGATGCCAAACAAACGGCACATTTCTTGGAATACCTCTGATTCAAAGTTGCGCCCTTGGTCGCTGTGCAGACAGTGAGGCATTCCAAAGCGACATACCCATTCAGTTGCTACCACGTTTGCCACTGTCACAGCCTTTTCGTCAGGGATTGGGAACGCTTCAGTCCATTTTGTGAAATACTCCTGTATTACGAGTATATAACTGTTTTTACGTTCTGTCTCATTGAGTGGGCCCATAATGTCCAGTGCAATGCGCTCCATGGGGGCTCCAACTCTGACAGTTCCCATGGGTGCTTGTGGAGTCTTGTGGGGTCTGGCTCTGCATGCGCAGTTTGTACAAGTCCGGCACCAGAGGGCCACATCTTCTCTCATGTGGTACCAGTAGTATCTGGTTTGAAGTCTGGCCACAGTCCTTTCAATACCAAAATGTCCACCTACTGGCCCTTCATGCATTTGGCGCATCACATCGGGTTGCATTTTGCGAGGAAGAACAATTTGAGGATAGAACTGTGTGTCGTCTAAACAGTAAAAGCGGCGTACCAGTACTCCATCTCTGAAGTACAGTCTTCTCCATTGACTCCAGTACGTTTTGGTAGCTGGGCTGCATGGGGAGACTGTGACCCACGGGGGCCGCTCACTGCTGACCTCTAACCAAGCTCTGATTGGTGCAATGTCTGTATCAGCAGCTTGAGCCTGGCGCAACTCCTCCATAGTCCAGCCAAGAAACAGTCTGGTCTCGTTTGTGTTTGTCACATAAATAATCTCTGTTTGTTTTAAAGTGTCTGTGTTGGTAACATTGACAGCGCTTACCCCCACCGGACTCAGCAATAGGGAGCTGGTGTCAGAGTCCAAATCACACTGAATTGCTTGGTGACTTGTGGTTCTCCGCTGCGAGAAAGGGTCCTGCAGATTACAAGGACAGGACTGGCGGCAGGGCCTGCGGGAGAGACTGTCAGCATTTGTGTGCAAGCGACCTGGGCGATGGATGATCTCGAACTCGTACTCCGCTAGCTTCTCAAGCCACCGGGCTAACTGACCTTCCGGCTCTTTCATTCGCGTGAGCCAGCGCAAGCTGCTGTGGTCGGTTCGTACCTTGAAAGGCCTTCCAAGTAGGTATTGCCGAAAATGGGATGTGAAATCGACAATGGCTAGCAGCTCCCGTCTCGTAGTGCAATAGTTCTGTTCAGCTTTGGCTAGTTTACGGCTACCGTACGCCAACACCCGTTCTGTGCCACCCTGCATTTGCGACAGAACAGCGCCGATACCTGAGTCGCTGGCATCGGTGTCCAGGATCATTTCACCATGGTCCAGTGGATAGCCTAAGACAGGGGCTGTGATGAGGTGGTGCTTGAGCGTGTCGAAGGCGGCTTGGTGTTCAGCGTGCCACTGGAAGTGTGCATTCTTCTTTGTCAGGTTATGTAACGGTTCGGCAATGGAGGCAAAGTCTTTCACAAACCTGCGATAGTAGGAGGCGAGGCCAATGAAACGTCTGACCTCTTGGACTGATGTGGGAGTGGGCCAAGCTTGGACTTTGTTGACTTTATTGGGGTCAGTGGCCACACCGTGCTCGGACACAATATGACCTAGATAGACAACTTGACGGCGGAACAGGCAGCATTTGGCTGGTTTCAGTTTGAGATTTGCCTGTTTGAGTCTCTGGAACACTTGGCTCAGTCGCTGCAACATCTCAGGCACATCCTTGGCCAGCACGATGATGTCGTCCAGATAGACGAGGCAGGTCTCCCACTGCATGCCGGCAAGGACACGGTCCATAAGGCGTTGGAACGTCGCCGGCGCATTACATAAGCCGAACGGCATAACGTTCCATTCAAATAGCCCATTGCGGGTGCAAAAGGCGGCTGCACGGCGGGCCCTTGGTGTTAGCTCAACTTGCCAATAACCTGCAGCAAGATCCAAAGTACTGAACCATTTGGCGGTGGCGAGAGTATCCAGCGTGTCTTGGATGCGGGGTAGCGGGTACGCATCGGTGATGGTGTGGTTGTTAAGTGCCCTGTAGTCTATACAAAGGCGATAAGTCCCATCCTTTTTACGCACCATAACGATCGGTGAGGCCCAACTGCTGTGGCTGCGTGTGGCGATGCCGCTCTGGAGGCCCTCACTGATCTGCCGTTCTGCACTTCGCTGCTTTTCCCCAGCCATGCGACGAGGAGGCTGCTTCACTGGAGGTCCCGGCCGGGTTATGATGTCATGCTGCACAAGACTGGTCCGGCCCAGATCACCAGGTCCCCTAGAAAAAACACTTTCATAGGCACACAACAGGTTAGATAGTTCAAGTTTTTCATTGTCATTAAAGTCAGTGGAACTCTGGGAATAGAGCTCCCGGAGGTGCTCTGGGACTGCAGGGGGGCTGGCTAGAAAGTCTGCCGCTGTGGGGACACTGGACGAGGGCAGAGCTTCAGCTGGCTGGAGGAGGCCTGCAATGGCACCTTCTTTAATAGTCACAGCCTTGTTGCCAGGGTTAAAGAGGCGTAATGGAACGATGTTGGTGGGCTGTGCATTGACTAGGGCTCTGGCAATGAGTACTTTGTGCTTTTCAACGAAGCCTTTTGTGGGGCTCAGCATCATGTCTCCCTGAGCTTCTCTGCAAAAGTGCACGTTGCCCTTGACAAGGTACTCTTGTCCCGCTTCAACCACAACAGTTCTGGCCACTCTTACAGCGTGTGACTTTGGAACAGTTTCTGGGTGAAAGTAGGGCACTTCTTCCCCAAACAGAATTATGCGGTGCTTACCGAAATCAAGGCGGGCCTCAGCTTGGGTGAGGAAAGGATGGCCAAGCAGCACCTCATTGCCCTCTATATCCGCTACAAGGAAGTCCACTTCAACTTGACGGTTGTTGATACTGACCGGTATCTTGGCCTCACCGAGCACTGGCACGTCTCCTGGTCCCACCCCGAGCAAAGTCTCTACGGTGGATGACTGAAGCGGTGGTCTCACGTCTTGGTGAATGGCGTTGTATTGGTGAAGGGGCAGCACGCTCCTCCGCGCTCCACTGTCCAGGACTGCACATACCTCCAGCTCAGATATGCGCATGTGAATGTTCATTTCACGATGCTGGCTTTTAAGGTGGAACACAGTGGTCAGCGGGCTTTCTTTGGCGGCGCTTGAAAAGAAAGTCTTTGTATTTCTTTGAGGGGACGAGCACTGGCTCTGTTTGTGACCCCAACCATTACAGTTATAGCAGCGAATGTCACCCTTTTTAAAGTTCTTGTGCTGCTTTAGTGTTTTTGCAGATGTGCGTGGGACAAAGTGATTGAGTGATGGGCTAACTGCAGAGGTAGTGGTAGTCACAGTCTCATTTTTGTCTCTTTCTCTGACAACAGCAGCCCGGGGCCTGCGTTCAGTGAGGTTGCGGGCCCCTGGCTGCATGATGCTGGTGACATAGGAAGCAGCTCTCTTGGTAGTGTCATGACGGTGAGCTATCTCGTAAGCTTTGGCTAATGTAGCTGGACGTTTTTCTAATGGTCTTTGAACTAGCTCTGCATCACCCAGGCCGTTTGTGAAAACTTCAACAGCTATAGCGTCTTGCTCAGCCTCTGACCAATCACCATAAGCTATAGCTACTTTTCCATAAATGTCATCTCTGAACACATGAAGCGCCTCACCAGATTTACGCACTCTTTGCCTCAGCTCTACTGCTACAGCCGCTGCATGATCTGAAGAAGGGCCATAAGCAATTTCGAGTTCCTCCAGCAGGCGGCGGTAGTCCCATTTAGACGAACGAGGGTTTCTGTGGACGATGGCGCCTGCAGCTCCGGTGAGGCAGAATTTCAGCTGAATGGCCATTGTTTTGACTGACCAGTGATTTGCCTCTGCGCAGCTCTCAAACCTGTGCAGAAACTCTCTCCACGGTGTGCTGCCGTCGTACTGGCCGGGACGGAGAGTGGGGACTCTCTCTTTGGGGTTATAGTCCTCATCACTGTCCGACAGAGGAGGCTGACGGGACGCAGAGCGGCTCTTATGTGTTGGAGATGAGGGACAGGGCTGGCGCAGTGGGAAATGTCCATGTTTCACAGTCATGTCGGGATTAATAAAAGAATAGGGCATAGGAAGCGTAACGGCTTCAGGTTTGGATATAGCTGGTGTGCTTTGTACAAAACTTCCCATGTGAGCATTGGCAAAGGGATTTGTAACTTCATAGTGCCCCTTAAATGGCATGTCTGGAGCGGGATATGTGAAAATGTGCATGTCTGGCCTTCCCACGGAGCCGTGGCTTTGACTGTTGCCTCTGCAAAAGGGATTTGTGGGCGAAAAATGGGCGGGGCTGTCGAACGGCGCGAACAGATCTTCTCCATTTGCAAGTGTGTTAGTGCAACTTTCATCACACAGGAATGGGTTATAATGTTCGTGTTTTCTCTCAGCCTTGCGTTCATAAGCTTTCACAGTACCTTGACTGTTGTCCTCAACATTGGTTAGCGACATGAACGGGTTTGAGTAGTTAGTTTCTCGTCCGTAAACATCAAAGGGATAACGAGCGGCCGCCATGTTATATTAGTTTAGCCACGCCACTATTACAGTTGTATTACAGTCACTCGGCTTTACTTTATATTGTCCTTTTATTTTCATTGCTCACCAGTTTAACAACGTGAATGTCCCTTCGTGGTCGCCAGTGTTAACCTTTCCTGTTTCTGTTTCCTAACCGTGGTTGGGAGACACAGGGGAGATCCGTCTTCTCCAGGGCCGGAAGTTCTCCTCCCGGGGTTAACTCCCTAAACTTCACGCTGTTTAGTGTGATGGTAGCATATAAAAACAAAGAGGCTGTCTTGCCGAAGAGTTTAGGTGCTTTATTTTTCTAGCTGCACTGAAATACACTGCACATGGACTCGCTAACTACCTGTACTGGTCACCGTGTCACTCTCACACACTCTCATCCGCTGCTTCGCGGGGATCAGACGGGGGAGGGGCGCGCCTCGGACACGCGCACTCACTCACTCTCCTTCACACACACACACTGAGCTGTCCTAAACTAAACACATTGGAGACACATCCCACAACAATGTGTTGAATGTTTTTATCAGTATATACGTAATAATGTGACAAAATCTAAAACGAATCATTTTCTGAGATTGGTTTTAATAAAAACTGTTTTTGAACTAACAAGGAAGTTTTGAGTTCTGAAACTTACAGGATATTTCTATAGTACAATGACTATATGACAATATGTCAAAAGATCAAGGACATTTTTATTTCTCAATTCATGACTCCTTAGATTCTAGTTTTCATGACAGCAGCAAATCCGCCACAATACAGAACTCAGACAATACAACAACTCTTTGCAATACGTCACTGGGCGAAAATCTACCCCAAATATGTTATTT
>NW_027645806.1:0-70000 GCF_949319135.1 Squalius cephalus
ACCCCTTGCCACATCAGTCTGAAACGCCTCTAGAAAGTAGTTAACTGAGGCCGTAGTGTGATCACAGGTAAGGTATGTGGCAACAGGTAGTGAAGATGAGTTTTTGTGGGGATTCCTGACCACCAACTCATAGACATAGAAAGGAGGAGATCCTTTCTGCTTTCGCATGATGCTGCCAGTCACATCTAGATACACAATGTCCTCCTTGCATCGCTCCTGATATATCTCAATCCCCCTGCGTGACCAAAGAAGAACCCCTTTTAGGTGTAGCATTACTTTCTGGAGGACTTCATCAGGACTGTCTTTTTTCTTGTCAAGCATTATTTGAAGACTTATTACTTCGTTACTGTGCTGCCGGCTTCTCGTATGTGCTTCCCACGATATAGTTTTCAGGACATTGGGACTTGGAGCCTCATCCCGACAGCCAGACTCCATAACATCTTCGGGTATTTTTGTTATTTTGTCAAGGTACATGGCTCGTGGGAGCTGTGTTTGTAAGTCTTGGCCCAGTGTGTTTCTGTCATGTGCTCTAACAGGGTCGTATTTTTAATTCTGTTCAATTGTGAATGCTCTGCTCCCCTTTGTACTCTACTGTTGCCTTGAGGTCCTCTTCACTGTCCACAGTAACTGTTACTGTGACAGGGCAATCCTCAAATCTACAGTAAACAAGGCAGGAGCATTCAGGGCTCGCTTGTATCGAACCCATAACCTTCAGACTGTGCCTTTTAAAGGCAATGGAACAGTACGGGTGTATGGTCCTCAGACCTTTGGAAATTACATTTGTCCACTGGAGTCCTTTAAAGCTTCTTTTCTGTCTGTGCTTCTTCAGCTTTTCCCAATCATTCCTTTCAATGAAAAAGAATGATGGGTTCTTTGGTAAGCTGATTTTTATAAATCCATCGTCATCGGATGGATTACTCATGGACCCCTAATGAGAAAATACAATGTTACTGTAACATGTACGTATGTCCATTAAATAAATGTTATTTTGAAACTGTGGAACATGTAATTCTAAAACCTTTGTTTCTGCGTTAGTAGTACAGTCAAATGTGAACACGGACAAATGCTTATTTTTCCCATATTGTAATTGTAACACTAACAATAACAAGGAATAATGTGATGTGAAGTCATTGTAGAACACCAGATTCTTATTATCGTTACTTTCCTTTCAATTACAAGACAAGGAATATAGGCACCCACCATTGAATCAAACAAATTAGAAAAAGAGTGAAGACTAACTTTCTCTGAAGACTTGAGTCCCTCATCTTCAGCAGCACTTCCACTGGCCACAGATGGCAGAGGGGATGGGGAATATTCTGCCTGCTGCTTTTTGACAAAGTATATAATGTAATAACGATATTTAAATGTAAACATTTCAAAAAGTAAAAATAAGGGGATTTATAGGTTTTGTTTTGACTGTGTCTACGATATTGGAAAAATATATATTGTACCTTTTAAAAATATGACATGATGTGCACAGGAATTTTGAGGGCTCTGACATGAAAAAAGTCACCCCCCCCCCCCCCCCCTAAAAAACAAACAAACTCGAGGGCTGAGAATAACAGGGTCTTTATTAAAATATATATATACACAATAAAGTAAAACACTGAAATACAGCACTCAATCACCTTAACTACTACTAATAATAACACAGAAAAACATGACTTGAGTCATGAAAATCCCTACATCAATATCCCTATCAATATCCTATCAAGTCACTGATAGGTTTCTCAAAATTTACATACTAAACATACAAAGCTTCAATGGAGAAGCCGCCTATTAGGGACCATTTCAACAAAAATCTTCAGAACTTCTTTCTTGTCGATTCCTATGTCCTTCTCTATGGCCAGCAGGAGGAGGTCAGACAGCCGCTCTTGACCACACTGATTTCTGAGCCTTGATTTGACCAGCTTCAGCTTTGAAAAGGAACGTTCTACCGTTGCAGTGGACACGGGTAGAGTGGCATATATTTTGATTAGTTTGAATAGTGTGGGGAATGTGACGTATTTATAAAGATTGTAAAACGTCAGAGATGACAGGTTTATGATATACAACTTTGTAAACAGTATTCAAAATGTATTAACAATATGTTAAATGTCAGCAAAATGCACATGAGAAAAAGAGTTCCTCATATTATTGTTTATTGTTTTTTTTATTATTTGTTGTTGTTTTGTTTGTTTATTGTTTTTTTACTGAGCCCCGGAGAGCCCCGGCCCAATTTAACCACTATATATATATATATATATATATATATATATATATATATATATATATATATACAGTGCAATGCATAAGTTAATACACCCATGGTAAAGTTGACTAAAAAGAGGAATAAAAAATCATATTTTGGAAATTGAACTTAATGCCTTAATTTAAAAAATTAGGAAAAATCCAACCTTTTAGGACACCAATTTTCTTTGTGAATGAATAATGTATCGTAAATAAATATATGTTCTTCCTTAAAATACATGGTGCATAAGTGTGTACACCCCTATGTTAAATTCCCATAGAGGCAGGCAGATTTTTATTTTTAAGTATTTTTTTTTATTAATTTTTAGGATACTATGCATCCTGATAAAGTTCCCTTGGCCTTTGGAATTAAAATAGCCCCACATCATCACATAGCCTTCACCATACCTAGAGATTGGCATGGGGTACTTTCCATAAGATCATCTCTCAATGCAAATCAAACTAGCTTTTAGGCTTACTGAAATAAAACCATGCCAATCTCTAGGACATAATCACAGCATTTATCAATGACTGTCTAGTTTCGAAGCACTGAAAAAAACTGTTCAAAGCAGCCCCATTGAAGTCAAAGGGACGCTGGGCTTCAACAGGGAAATGCACTGTGACGCTACGGGAATGTATGAGAAGAAAATCGAGTCAGCCGACCTGCTATATATAGCTGATTCTGAATGAACTCGTCTTTGAGATGAACGTTTTCTAATGCAATTTTAGTCAATAAAATATTAACACAATAGTACATATTTGACATATTTTTTGACATTATAGGGGAAGCGGAGCTTAAAGAAAGTCTTAAAGAAATCCCCACTGATATATATATATATATATATATATATATAAAATTATATTTTTTTTTTTTTTTGGTGTATGTGTGTGTGTTTGTGTGTGTAAATTTTTATACTTTGTAGTCAGGAATCAAGTTTTGACAGACAGCCAATGAAACAAAGAAATGCTCACCTAATGAAATACATTTTTCAGTCGATAGTGATTGTTTTTAGTGTTTACAATGGCAAGTTTAATGCACACTTGTCCCCAGAAGCCGTCTTTATTTGTAATATTATCATCATAGTCGCTGAGATTCTTTTTCAGGACTTCAACTGTCTCCACAATTTCATCGTCTACTGTCTATACGTATGTGTTACGGGGTGACAAAAATCAGAACGGGACTAAAAGTCCTTGTGAATGCAGTGTTTTTAGAGATCTCCAGTGAACACCCGTCGCTATGCACTGCGAATCTGTTGCCATGGCAGCAAGGCCAATTGCCCGATTGACAGCAGGTGGGGAGTAATTACAGGGAGCGCTGTGAGAGGGACACGTATTTTGATGGGGCTTTAAAATAGAGAGGAAGCAGACTGTCGTGTGGTTCTCCTCCCGTGAGATACTGTGTTTGTCGGCGGGTTGTTTTGGATTCGAGGCTGGGCTGTGAAGCGGGCGAAGATTGAAGCTGAGAAGTGGAAAGAAGAGAGTGAAGTATTTATCAACAAAACCCAAGGAATATCGTCAGCAGTGGGGAAGACGCAAAGTGATGAGTATCGGATCCGTTGTTTATATGCACTAACACTGAAGTGGTGTTGAGAGTTTGGAAAGTGTGTGGCACGAGTGAACTAGTACACCGAGTGAATTGTTGATCTGTCTCCAACTTTTGTCCGCTCCTCGCTGAAGGTGACGATCGCTGCACCCGTTTTCTGCTGTCTCTGGAGAGAAGTTGAGCCCTTGCGAGAGACGAAAGTTGATCTGGCGGGAGAAAGACCAGTGGGTGAGTGCTGGCCCGAATGCACGGTGTGCGAGTGGAATGCAGTGCCTGAAGTGACGATTCACATGGTTTGTGTTATGGAGTGAAGTTCATCGTGTGGAGAAGTAATAGTAGTCTGCTGTGCACTCTCTCCTTACAGTCTTTCACTCGCCGTCTCCAAGGAAGGTTTTGATATATCAAGCGCCCAACTTACCAGTGTGAGACAGCCCGGCTCTGTAAATGCTGAATGTTTTCTATGCTGTTGAACTGTTAAACCCTGCTACATTGTTACAGTGTACAGCTGAAGTGGAGTGTCCCGCTTAAAGCATCCTCCCCGCCTGGGGGTCTCCACACGCTCCTAACGAAAGCCGCTGCCCTGTTCAGAACGAGAGAAGGTATTGCAGCTGAATGTTTCATCTACTGTTGAATGGTTAAATCCTGTTGCATTGTTACAGTGTACAGCTGAAGTGGAGTGACTCGCTTAAAGCATCCTTCCTGCCTGGTGGTCTCCACACGTTCCTATTGAAAGCCGCTGCCCTGTTCAGAACGAGAGAAGGTATTGCGGCTGAATGTTTCATATGCTGTTGAATAGTTGAACCCTGCTACCTGGTTATAGCGCACAACCGAAGTGGAGTGTCTCGCTCAAAGTGCCCTCCCCGCCTGGTGGTCTTCACACGCCCCATCGAAAGCTTCTGCCCTGTTCAGAAAGAGAGAAGGTATTTCAACTGAATGTTTTATGTGCTGTTGAATAGTTAAACTCTGCTACCTGGTTACAGCGCACAGCCGAAGTGGAGTGTCTCGCTCAAAGTGTCCTCCCCGCCTGGTGGTCTCCACATGCCCCATTGAAGGCCTCCGCCCTGTTCAGAAAGAGAGAAGGTATCACTGTTGAGCGCTTGTATACCGCTGAACCGTTGAACTCTGTTGTATTGTTGCAGTACACAGCCGAAGGGGGGCGTCTCGCTCAAAGTGTTCTTCTGCCTGGTGGCCCTCCATGCCTACGTTGCAAGCCGCTGCCCCTGTTGAGAAGGAAAAGGAATAGCTGCGGCACGTGCTTCGATCGAAGTGTCTTCCTGTTGTCCAAGGTTCCCTCACGACCCGGCTAGAGGCCCCCGTTCTATCTGGTCTGGCATAAAGGACACCTACCGGGATATACTTACCTGTTTCCCCTCCTGGCCCGGTCCGCTCGCCGCCTGTGTCCTTGTGCTTCTTCCGAGTCTGAGGCAACCACTCCCTGAGTACTTACCTGGTTCCAGTCCGAATGGGGTCCGTATAACCACGACTTTCTCTTGAGTCCTGTAAAGAGTACTTACCCAGTGACCTACCTAGACGGTGTGAGTTTCCCTCTGATTCCTCTCCAACGAGCTGCAGGGCCGCCACGATCGTTCTCCCCTCTACGGGCCAGGGGGCCAACGGATTCCCTCTGGTGACAAGAAATAAGATTTTAATTAGGATTCTTCAAATTACTGTTTTTAACTTAATAAAGAAAACTGGTATTCCTTTATTCCCTTGTCTGTCTGGTCCTTGACACGTTCCTCGGTGGTACCCGATCTCCAGGGGTGGGTGCAGTCTGGCTTGGCCCACCCCGACCTGTGACATATGGTTTTGTTCTATTGGGGAAATAATGCATTAATACAAATAAATGACATAGTTATTGCACTAAGTGTAATTTCACAGATGGATAGTTAATGATTGAATTACTCACCCCAAATAACTTGAATGAGTGCACTCTGGATAAAATCAAAAGAGGAAGACATTAGGATGACAGTGTATATATATATATATATTTATATAAACATATATATAAATATATACATTGCTGTAACACTGTAGAATACTGTTCCATCATTAATTAATTAATACACAGGAACAAATGAGTAACGCACTGTTGACATTCAAGTAACTACTATTAACTAACAAGAATTAATAAAACAATTTATAATTAATATTGCTTTGTCGAATGTGGTAGTTCACTATTAGAAAAGTACTAATTATTTATCTATTACTTATCTATTAAAAATTTATAAACAGGATCATAATACTTGTGTTTTACGCATAATGCATAATTATTGTACATTTAAGACAAAGGTAACCCACTTGTAATGACTATCTATAATCTGTATTCTAAAGAGAAAACATCACAAAAACCTCAAAAGTGTAAATGACTACGGTTAGTATTTAAGAATTCTCATGCTTTTCAATTTAAAATAATGTTCAAAATAATTAGTAATTTTGGAATATTTGAGTCATTACTATTTGGTTACCACCATGATTTTCACTTTAGAATTAATTCTACATTAAACATTGCGTGCATTAATTTTGAACCTGTACAGTTATAAGTAGTCCTCAGGGATGAGTGAAAAAAAATTGTAGTTACTGATTAGATAACAGTGAACTACTAAGCCGACTAAGCACTATTACTTACTAATTTTTAAACTTACTGAGTTTTTGGTTTATAAATAGTAGTTACTAGAGTGTTAATATTTGCGCTACTCATTTGCTCCTGTGTAGAAAAAAAATCAAACTCACTTTACCTAGACAATAACTTTTTATAGAGTTGCTGTCACAGTGTCTGGTTTGTGTATTCCTGGTCTCCACTAGAGGTCCTCTTCCCCACGGTGTCATCCACATATTGAACTGCATTCCCCACAATTCCTTGTCTGCACTCATCACTATTAATTGTGCCCAGCTGTTCCCCATCATGATTGTTAGTTCTGTGTGTATTTATACCCTGTCTGTCTCAGTGTTTGTTACGGAGTCCTTGTTGAATGTCACTGCACTTTTGAAGTCTGTTTTCCTTGGCCTGTTCTTGTATTATTTCTCGTGTTTGGATTGGATTACATGGATTTTGACCCCCTGCTTGGATGACTACGAGATTGGATTACATTTAATAAACTACTGCTATTGGATCTACCTTTTTCCGTGTGTGTTTCGTGACAGTTGCTGTAAAACCAAAACAAATCTGTCCTTTGACTTTCCTATTTTCACTGTAAAGCTGCTTTGAAACAATCCGTATTGTAAAAATGATGGCATGGAACCGTATTGTAAATTTATCACTGTAATTACTTTTTGGTGATAAACAATCATCAGTTTCTATTTAAAATAATTATGACAGTTGATTGAACCAAAGACTGGCCTAAGTAAAACATTTTTCTTTTATTATTCAGTACACTTTACTGTATAATAAACATTTGCATGACATTACACAGACCTCAGTGTCAATGTCAAAAGAATATGTCCAATCTCAAGTAGACAGTACTGTAATAAAATATCTCTTATTTTCAAGATATAAATGTAATGCAACAGTAATCTAAGTAACTTAATTTTGCATTACTGCTGCAGTTAAGTTTTCTATGCAAAATGTTGCAGTTAATTTTTTTTTTTTTTTTACAGTTTAAAATAATGAACCACTTTCACCGACACCCTCTGGTGGACAACAGCTACTACCAGTCCAACTTAGCATATATGCATACAACCATGTAACAGTGGTTTCCTTAATTAAGCATATTAAGCTTATGCTTTAATTATGTAGTTTAGAAAATAATAACCATCACAAAACAGATGGGGAGAACCACAAGAATCAGAATAACGAACACATGCAAAAATAAATTGAGTAGCTACTTCAGCACCATGGACAGCGTGATTGATTTGTGTAGAGCACTTTTAAGGCTTCAAAGTTATGAGGCATGGTCAAGGATGTCAATATGTGTTTATTATATGTGATGTTTTGTGAGTAAAAGTCAGAAAGAGAGAAGAAAGCTTCCAATAGGGACACAAAGAAATACATTTGCATAAGGAAGAAACATTGAGAGCAGTGTTACACCGATCTTCGACAGACAAACAGGTAACATGGGCGATGACAATACTTGTTTAAAGTACATCATTTTATGTGATTCCAAAAAGATGTAAATGTACTGTATTCACATGTCAGTTACATATCACAATGACATTTATATTGCACAAATTAATGTCCACCACAGAGAGATTTGTGTCAACTAATATTTTCAATGGATAGACAAAAGCACAAAGGGAATAGGAATACAAGTCTCTTCTGGGCATTGTTCACAACTGAAAGGATATAATTGTCCAACTTGAGATCAAGAAAGACACTGCGGTGGTGCAATTTACATCATCTGCACTGGCTTGGGCACTGTTGTGACTGAAACAGAAAACCAGGGAAATTAATGTTATTACTCATCAATGACAGAAAACAGAAGTCTTTAAAGGCCATTTATTTTGGAAAACAACATCAGAATGTCCTGAAACATTGTAGTTCACACCTTGAGAAGCTGTCCTCTCCATCTGAGGTGAAATTGGTCTGTGAAAGCTAGGACTTTTATTTTTATGATTTTCTGAATGTATGGACAAAACAGCTAATATATGAGTTTGGGGGGGGCTCTTATTTTGGAATTCAGCATATCATGCACTGACAGGTTGTGAGGTGTGCTAAAATCTTTCTTTCTGTCTTTCTTTCTTTCTGAAAGACAGGCAGACAGACAGACAGACAGACAGACAGAATAAATGAATGAATGTGAAATTGCCTTCGCCGGAATATTACCTGTTTTTAGTTCTGACGGTCTTACCGTAACAGGGAAGTGTATACGCACACCACGAAATATAGGGGCGGCTGGCTTGACTGCAGTAAAAACCCACAGAAAATGTCCAGTTTTGCACGGAAAATATGCCATTTGTCTCATCGACAGTAACACTTTGCAGTCTGATACAACTCCGCATGTCTCCTCAAGAGATGTGTGTCATAATTCTTCATGAGGAGACTAAGATTGCAATGGGACACCTGACAGACTTCCCATAAACCTCTGCGTCACCCTGTACTGGTGGCAGTGTATACACGTGGTCTTGTGATGGCCCAGGCTCGGCTGATGGAGTGGCACGAGGCAGTTCAGGCTCCATAGACTGAGGTCAGTTGATTATAACACAAGACTAAATGCCTTTCCATGTCTACTCTTCTTATAACGGTCCGTGAACAGTGGGGGCAGTGGTAATGCCCCGCAGCTCGGCATGGCAATCTGCATCTGTGTAAAATTTGGCCTGAAACAAAAAAGTTAAACAATAGAATAATAGAACAAAAAAATAGGAGAAAAAGTTATGTGTAAAAAGACTTTGACTTTACATTTTAAAGGTATATTGCCACCCTAAAGAGTGCTGCAAGTGTCACAGGTCGGGGTGGAGCGCCAGCGGGCCGCCCACCCCTTCGCTTGCGTGCCGCCCCTGAGGAGCCGGCCGTGGACGCAAAGGAAATGGCAGACACAGCATTCAAAATAAATATACTCTTTATTAAATAATAAAAACAATGTTAAAAGTCTCTTCAGTTCAGGTTCTCTTCATGTATCTCAGCACCTTCAGACAGAGAGAGGAATGAACAATTCACAGCTTCCGCATTCTCTTCTTCAGTGTTCTCTTCGCGTTTCTCAGCACCTTCGGACAGAGAGAGGAATGAAACAAATTCACAGCTTCCGCGTTCTCTTCTTCAGCGAGCTCTTCGCGTTTCTCAGCACCTTCAGACAGAGAGAGGAATGAACATAATCCACAGCTTCCGCATTCTCTTCTTCAGCGTTCTCTTCGCGTTTCTCAGCACCTTCGGACAGAGAGAGGAATGGACATAATCCACAGCTTCCGCATTCTCTTCTTCAGCGTTCTCTTCGCGTTTCTCAGCACCTTCAGACAGAGAGAGGAATGAACATAATTCACAGCTTCCGCATTCTCTTCTTCAGCGTTCTCTTCGCGTTTCTCAGCACCTTCAGACAGAGAGAGGAATGAACATAATTCACAGCTTCCGCATTCTCTTCTTCAGCGTTCTCTTCGCGTTTCTCAGCACCTTCAGACAGAGAGAGGAATGAACATAATTCACAGCTTCCGCATTCTCTTCTTCAGCGTTCTCTTCGCGTTTCTCAGCACCTTCAGACAGAGAGAGGAATGAACATAATTCACAGCTTCCGCATTCTCTTCTTCAGCGTTCTCTTCGCGTTTCTCAGCACCTTCAGACAGAGAGAGGAATGAACATAATTCACAGCTTCCGCATTCTCTTCTTCAGCGTTCTCTTCGCGTTTCTCAGCACCTTCAGACAGAGAGAGGAATGGACATAATCCACAGCTTCCGCATTCTCTTCTTCAGCGTTCTCTTCGCGTTTCTCAGCACCTTCGGACAGAGAGAGGAATGGACATAATCCACAGCTTCCGCATTCTCTTCAGCGTTCTCTTCGCGTTTCTCAGCACCTTCAGACAGAGAGAGGAATGAACATAATTCACAGCTTCCGCATTCTCTTCTTCAGCGTTCTCTTCGCGTTTCTCAGCACCTTCAGACAGAGAGAGGAATGAACATAATTCACAGCTTCCGCATTCTCTTCTTCAGCGTTCTCTTCGCGTTTCTCAGCACCTTCAGACAGAGAGAGGAATGGACATAATCCACAGCTTCCGCATTCTCTTCTTCAGCGTTCTCTTCGCGTTTCTCAGCACAGCATCAGCCGGCTCTTCACTGGACTCAGACAGAGGGAGGAACAGACACGTGTAACTCACAGCATTAGCAGGCTCTTCAAGCATTAGCAGGCTCTTCACTGAACTCGGACAGAGAGAGGAATAGACACGTGTAACTCACAGCATTAGCAGGCTCTTCAAGCATTAGCAGGCTCTTCACTGGACTCAGACAGAGGGAGGAATAGACACGTGTAACTCACAGCATTAGCAGGCTCCTCAAGCATTAGCAGGCTCTTCACTGGACTCAGACAGAGGGAGGAATAGACACGTGTAACTCACAGCATTAGCAGGCTCTTCAAGCATTAGCAGGCTCTTCATTGAGCTCAGGCAGAGAGAGGAATGGACAGCTGTGATTGCGAGTGAACAGCAGAAACAAATCCCACACTCACATTTCCACCACACACTGCAAGGTTTCACTCGTGCTCATTTCCACAATAAAACTGCAACTCAACAGACCCACAGTGCACCAAGGCCTCCGCCCGCCATCCAGCCGAAGTTCTCTCTGGCTCTCTCGTCTGGCTCTCTCGTCTGTCTCTCTCTCCCGCGGCCTCCCGCCGCGACCGCGACCGCGGCCGCTCACGTGCTGCGCGTCCCCGCACACCGTGCCCTTCCCCTTTTATGCTCCTCTTAGACAACGGCTGTGTCCAAATTCAGGGTCTGCATCCTCCTTAGGATCCTTCCTACCCGGTTGAAGGAGGAGGGGTCCTCCGACGACCGCAAAACCCGGAAGTCGGTGTTTGTGAATTTGGACAGCCTACCCTTCTTTCAGTTCCCTCCCTTACCCGTTGCTCATATCCTGTCGCCTAGCAACCGTGACATAAACACTTCTGTCTGCTCTTTCGTCCCTAGAACTATTTTTTACAGTCGCCCTAGAAGCGTTAAAAAACAGCTTCAATCACTAACAAATTAGCTGTGTGTAAGGGGATATTCACACAGGCAGTAAGGAAGAAGCTAGTTTAGGAAAGTAATGTTTTTTTTTTTTACATAAACGTACAAATGTAAAAAAAAAAAAAAAAAAAAGCCTAACTAGACAATCACTGAAAAAATATATTTTTTTGAAAAGCCAGTTTTTAAAAAACTTACATCGAAAAGCATAACGTTACTCCTCTCCCTCTCCCTCTCCCACTCCGCTACCTCCATGGCAACCGCTCGCTTCGTCCACCAGTACGCTCTGCCGAAAAGAATTATGGGATAGGTAGGACGGGAAAGGATCCACCACACCCATCCTTCCAATTCGGGGTAAAGGAGGACGTATTTGTGGGCCGCATTTGAAGGATCCTTCGAATTTGGACAGCCTTCGTCGCGGCGCTGTGACGTAACATCCTTCAAATGAGTACTCCGAAGGATGTAGACCCTGAATTTGGACACAGCCAACGTGTCTCATTCTCAGCCCTCGCTCACCTCGGGGCCCAGCTGCCAGTGATCTCGGATAATTAATTCCTGTTTACGGGGCGCTTACGCTGGTTCAGGCTGTGTAGGTGTTTCACTGTTTAGGTTCCGGGGGAGTCGCGACAAATTTTAGTTCCGCTCTACAGGGGACTGATGTATTTAGTCACCCCGTGACACAAGCGTCGTGCTAATCCTAGCCCTGGAAGTGAGTGAGTGAGAAAATGTGAATGAACACACCTCCTCATATGACTTGTTAATGTTTTACAATGAATGCTAGACGCATACACATACAAAGCGAGTAACTTGTTTTATCTGAAAATGCATAACGCTAGATTCCTCAAATTCTCTTTTCACATTTACACTTCTCAATACCTGTGAATCAAACAATCAGCACTAATTAAACAGAATAAAACATTAAATACAAACATACGTACCACACACTTAATACCAAATGTTCTCTATATGTGGTCTCGCGCCATGCTTGTCTCAGATCTGCTTGCCAAACTGACAAAGGGCTTCCCTCGATTCTGTTACTTTTGTGTGTGATAAACAATAACACATCACAACAATTTCAACAATAACAGGATTCTCTGATGTTGAAGATTTTATACATATTTTATTCATATTCTATAATTTATTATTATTATTTTAATGATTATTATTGATACATTTTTACTTTGACTGGTTTAAATTAGCTAAAAATCTTAACTTTTATATCTAGTATAAAAAAATGTGTGATCAAACAATGCATACAGTAAAATATGAAATCAGAAACATTTATAAACACAATATAATCACAATGAGACATGTTGTATATGAAATGTTTTAATGTTGTAATTATTTTGTCAATGACAAAAAAATCTTTTTAAAAAAAACATTTTTGTCTTTGTTCATTGTAAAATATACAGTACCTATTTATGTAACAATTACTGTGTAACCGTTTGACGAACATGTTACCTCTTTAGCAGTTGCATCAATCAGTAAACTCTTTTGGAGACAAACAGGTACTTCTGCATGTACACATAGAAGTAAAACTGGTCCACTCTCTCTCTGATGACTGCTGTTACCTTCGGGTCAACATAGATACGCTGTACCAGCATGTCTTCTGGGCACAAATCACAAAGTCGCACCATTTCAGGCCAGTGATCAACAGTTGACCCTGCACCTGCCAGTAGTACGAGTGGCTTTCATGGAGAGCTAAAGTGCCATTAATAAAAAATATACATACACTAGTGCATATAATTAAAATGATAAAACTCACACACCTTTATTTTATATAAACTAATTAAAACATTGAATATGATACCAATATGCTACAGAGATTGTTCTAATGCTGAAATGTGTAATTTCACAAATCACAAAGTCGCACCATTTCAGGCCAGTGATCAACAGTTGACCCTGCACCTGCCAGTAGTACGAGTGGCTTTCATGGAGAGCTAAAGTGCCATTCTGCATTCTAAGGTATTTACAGTCCACATGGTTCTTTACATTAGGGCACTTTATATCAAGTAGTCCAAATGGTGGCTGTGCAACTGGATAAAAAATCAGTTGCAAAATCTGATCAGGCACCAAGCCAAGGGGCATCAGGGTGGATGACGAGGCTACAGGGCGTGTAGTTAAAATCTTTCATCCAGCAGTACTCCATTGCCGCCTCAAACTCCATGTCTGCACCTCTTCTCATCTCAGAGACTGCAGAGCTCTCTCCCCTCACAAAACACAGCTCTCTAAAACGTGAGGAGGTGACCCTAGGCCCTTAGGGTTGCCAACCGTTCCGTATAATACGGAATCGTTCTGTATTTGACACATAAAAGTCTTGTTCCGTATTGAACTGATACGGAACGCACTTTGTTCCGTATTTTTGAGAATCAATTCAGTGCAGTGAAAAAAAACCCCGACGGTGCGGTAGATACTAATTTCTCCCCCGGATTGTCTATGATCAGCGTAGCGTTTTTAACATCTTGGAACATCATCAGAGAATGCCCTTTTAATTGGTCGTTTCAGTCATTGTGAGTCACGTATCGTAGCAACGATGACGACAAGTGACAACAGCGGGAAATGTAAAAATGACTTCCTCCGAGCAGCCGGCGAAAAAGAAAAGAGCACAAAAATATAGAATTGAATGGGAAAATGACTACCCGTGGCTGGAATGCGTGAGGGACAATGAATACACGGCCGAGCGATGTCACGGTTCCTTGTCCGTCAGACGTCTCCAGCTGATATAGTAGACTATGTAATTTTAAAACTCAAATTAGTTCATAAGAAAGTGATTATATTAAAAGAGATAGTACAGGTTTAGCCTAACATTGTAAAGAAATAAAAAAAGTACACATGGAAAAAATAGCTGCACAATGTGCTTAGTCTGGAGGTTTATTTATTTCTGTGAGATATTTTCCATGTGCATACATACAGGTGTTGTATTGCTTGAATGCAGTATTTGAGTGCAATATTTTAGATTTTCTTTATTAGATTTTTTATTTATGTTTTTATATTATTGTTTTGCACTGGAAAGAAAGTTAACTATAATGGAAGTATAATTATATAAATATATTTGCACTACACCTCCTTAAAATGTTGTCTAATTAAATTAAAAATATATTTTTTTGCACTGGAAAGAACATTCTAGAAGTCTAATTCTATTGAATAAGTTTGCACAAGGCTACAGAAGTTTTGAATGTTAGATGTTGTATTTGTTTAAGTTAAAAATAAAATGTATTATAAACTAAACAAATCCATGGTTCATTGTTGGCAAAATGATCATGATAGGCTTTATATTTCACATCTAACTTATGTGGTTCAGTCTTGTATATTGATTAGGCCTACTTTGCTATTCTATAGGCCTATAAGTTGTATTATAATATGCTACAATGTATTAAATATATTTATCTAAATATATCAATTAGTTTCCACAATATTCACCAGAAGTCATCATTTTAGGAGTTATCTTTTTTTTTTAATTATTCCTTGGGGGGCGTGTCCGGGGGCGTGTCACGGGGGCGTGTCCCCCCGTTCCTTATTTTCATTTCAGAGAGTTGGCAACCCTACCCTAGGCCTACAGAGCTGATGCCACTCCTGGTCTGCTGCCTGCTCTCTTGTTGCCGCCTCAATCTTATAGGCCATGTTCATTGTCCAGTGTGACCATCAAGCTTTTCAGATGGAAGTGCTCCTCCTCAGTGCACACATGCACACTCTGTTGGGGCAATCCTGCACTCCCCAAGAGGCAGCGGTGGGTAACATAGAGGATCTTGGTGCATCTTGACTGACTTTGTCGGGAATATAGGCTGCTGGCAAGCGAGCACACTCCCCCTTTGTGCTAAGCCAAAAGCGGTCTCAACAAGGGTCTTCTTGTCACTAGCTGTGTTTCCATTACCCTTCAAATTGCACGAATTGAAATTGCGAATTGAAAATACGCTCAACACGACAATTTCGCAAAAACTCCCATTTATCGCAAAACAGTTGTTACGCTCGCATGAGGTGGTTTTTCAGGCAATTCGAAAAAGGAGTATTTCGCAAAACTGCAATGGAAACAGTTTTTGCGCATTTACAGGTCAGCTGACTTGGAAGGCACGGTGTGTTTGGACAGAATACGAGACCGAGTTCTTTATTGAATTCATAAAAGACAAAAGAATGTCAGAAATACTGGATTCTAAACCTCAAAGAAATGCCACAATCAAGACCTCAGAGCAGATATGAGTGAGAAACAACCAGAAACACCTCATATGTGCCGCTCACAGACACAGTATATGGGTCTTTCCTTGCCATTAATGCTTGGATAACACGCCTACGTTTCCTTCCATTAATAATAATAATGTCTAGTGCGGTACGTGGCTGTGATATATATAAACCTACCAACGTCTGTTGCCATGATTTTTGGAATGACTTATCGCGAGAGGAAAAATGACGTTTTAGTTGAATAACATCGGTTAATGGAAACGCTGTCATTTCGCAATCGTTTTTTATCGATATTTAGAAAAAAAATCAAAAGTTTTGCGCAAATTTTTAATGGAAACGCGGCTACTGATGCCCATAGTTGCTGCAAGAGGTTTCTCTGTAATGTCGAAGTCTTTGTACGCATCTTCAATCTGTAGCAAGTAGCAAGGGAAATTTAGTTAAAGCTGCAGTCCATAGCTTTTTTGGGTTAAAAATTATCCAAAATAAGTTTCTGAGCAAGTATATAACCAGCCATTGTTCAAAACTATCTGCTTGCCTTAGCTCGATTCAAAATTGTAAGCTTGTAATAATGTTTTTAACTCCAGTGGTACTGGTGGATTTCCGCGGGAAATTCGAACATGTCTTTGCGTCATTACGTCACATCTGTACACATAAAGAGTGTGAGCACTATATTCAAATGTCTCAATTCAAAATGTACATCAAATACATCAGCGTCAATTCACGTTTGCCCAAAAAACCTTCATTAATGTCCTCTACCTCACCCGAGTCTTCCTCGCTCCTGTCTCCCCCAAGAAGAATATCCTCATTCGCCTGCCGGTCATCGCCGACGCCTAGTAACGGTTACGGTCGGTGCGTGTCCACTACAGCGGCAAAACTCCGCTTAGTGCCACTGGCAACGGTGTAACGTCTCCGCTTTGGTTGCGAGTGTGTTTAATCAAAGTTTTTTTCAACACACGGAGAGTATAATCATCAGTGATGCACGCGATTACATTTAGAAATAGACAAGATTTATTTCTAAATGCACCATGCAAAGATCCTTTCAATTTTATAAACTTTTATAAACCCAGCCAATATAATCACAATGAACACATCCAAAATAAAATCTTTAACACATAGCCTATATAACAACAGCAAAACCTATTTAATTGACATCTGTCCATTTTTTTATTTAGATTCATCTTCTGTAGCCATTAAAAAAAGAGACACATTTGCGCGTAGCCTACTTGTTGTGGACCAACTCAACTCTGACAGATTGGGGAGGGAGGGGGGAGTGATAGTGGTCATGTAATCTTTATTTATTTATATTATTATTTATATTATTATTATTGTTGTAAAATTAGTGTTCATCATAAGCGAGTTATGTATGGTCTTTCAAGAATTTCAAGTTAATAATATAACAATTTATGAAAAATATTTTTAAAGCTTGTGTCATGTGGTGCCCCCCTAGTGGTTGTGAATGGTTGGTGCCCCTGGGCACTGGCCCAAGTGCCCTTATGGATAATCCGGCTCTGGCCTCGGCTAGTAGGCTATGAGTGTGAGGATGTTAGAGGAGGAGATTTATAGCCTTTTCTCAAAGCACTTGATATAATTAAACATCAATTTGATGGCGGATCCAGAAAGGTTCAAACGACAATCACCAGTGACAAGATTCACCCGTTGTAAAATGCAAAAGACTTCGAACTTCGGAGTGGCTACAGAAATAAAGACACTGCAACCGTGCTCATGTAAAAACAAGGACAAATGTCGGAAGGGCATTAAATGTAGGCACGCAATGCTTATGTTGTTAATATTAACAATTAGAGAACAAAGTATAATTTGCACAGTTTGATGTAATATGATAAGCAATTGTTAGATTTAATCGGCGCGATTTACTGCAATGCTTTTTTCCCCATAGTTGGTCAGAACAAAAGTGGACATTACTTAATTTTAATATCACTACATTGGTTACCTATAAAGTTCCGTATTAATTACAAGGTATTGCTACTGACTTATAAAGCCCTAAACGGCTTAGCTCCAGTTTATTTAACGGATCTTCTATCGCCCTATAATCCATTGCGCTCTTTAAGATCACTAAATTCGAGGCTTTTGGTCATACCTAGGATATCCAGATCCACCAAAGGAGGGAGAGCATTTTCACATTTAGCTCCAAAACTCTGGAATAGTCTTCCTGATACTGTTCGTTGCTCAGACTCGCTCTCCCAGTTTAAAACTAGATTAAAGACGCATCTTTTCAGCCAGGCATTCATATAATACTTTTAATCTTACAGTTAAATCCGGTCTCTAGTTCATAAACGCCAGAGGAGAACTGGCCCCCGACTGAGCCCGGGTTCTCCCAAGGTTTTTTTTTCTCCATTAGGTCACCTGATGGAGTTTTTCGGTTCCTTGCCACTGTTTGCCTTTGGCTTGCTCAGTTGGGGATACTTAATTTGATTAATCGATTCAACAGTGCTATTGATCAGCATTACCAAACGTGGATGTTTTACACCAGAAACAAACACTGATGTACTATTTTATTTAATACTGTGAAGCTGCTTTGATACAATCTGTATTGTGAAAAGCGCTATATAAATAAAGTTGACTTGACTTGACTTGACTTACTTGTTTAGACGACATTTTCCGGTGAAAATTCTTTTGTTGTTCATGTTGAGGACATTCTTGTTGAGGTATGATTGCAGCGAGCTGATTGGGACCGTGACCTGGCATCCTCTTCCTTTTTGGTCTTTATCTTCATAGTCTTGAGTACTTCTGTTGTGCGTTGCCGCTACTTTCCGTCTTGCCTCGCCTCATTTGCGCCTGCTTGACCAGCCCACATCAAGTGAACTTGACGCCGGGAGATTGTGAGACCCGAGTATTAATCCGCATAAAAGTCAAAGAAGTTTACTTTAGGTAAACAATTCAGTACACAGAAAATCAAACTGCCAGTTTTGGATTGTGGTTCACAGGTTCTTAGTGAGCAAATTTGTATGCTCAAGTAGGACATAATAAAAGAAAATAGGTACATAGCCCCTGTCACAATACAAAACAACAACGTGAACTGGACGAAAATGAATGAAAGTGGATGAAAGTGAACAAAATGAATGTGTCATATATTGAAAACAAGTTTTATGTGATAAAAGATTTTAAAAGAACTGGACGCGCGAATGAGGCGAACCGCGCCGCACTAAACGCCTCGCCTTAGTTATAAATAAATAACTCGGGTATTAAACTATATGTACCGCATCGCGGTACAAAATATGACCGCCGCTCAGGCCTGCATTGGCTTTCCACAAAAATAAATGACGTGGAGTAATTTGGCTGTATTGCGTGTTTATGTATATACCTAAAAAAAGTAATAGTATGTGCATGTCTGTCTGTGTGTGTGTGTGTGTGTGTGTGTTTTTGTGTATGTGTGTGTGTGTGTGTGTGTGTCTGTGCGTGTATGTATGTGTGCGTACATGTGTGCGCGTGTGTGTTTGTGTGTCTGTGCATGTGGATTTGTATGTGTGTGTATGGGTGTGTGTCTGTGCGTGTGGATGTCAGTGTGTGTGCATGCTTGCGTTTGTTTGTATTCCTGCATGTGTGTGTGTGTGACAGTATCATCCTAAACCAGCAACCCTTCGCTCAACAGCACCATCTACAGGCCGATGAGTGTACAGTCACTAAATGTGCACATAAATTAATTTATTTTATACCCCCCCATGGATGAAATTCTACAAAACTTAGCAGAGGATACCCCCAGAGGATGTCAAGTTAATCATACACATGAAATATGGTGCAGTTCTGAACTGTCACGGTTCACGGATTCATTGACTCTCCCTCACTATGTGTGTGCGTGTTGAGTGAATGGGCGCGGCTCATCAGATGGCTCGTTATCCACTGATGAGCCGATCAGCGCCAGCTGTTCTGAATGAGGATGTCCTATATATTGTTTGCTCACTCGTCTTGTCTTTGTCAGATGGTTGTGGAGGTTCTCCTGGGTCTGTGCGATTGTTCTCCTGTTCCTGTCCTGTTTCTATGACGCTTCATTGAGGATCTTCGTCTCTACGTTGGATCTGCAGTCCGCCCACTGAGTCCCTGCATTGCCGAGCCTGCCCGAGTTGCCTGAGGATTATCTACCACTCCGACCCTGAGTTTCCCTGAGGACCATCTGTTATTCTTCTCCGAGTTCACTTGAGATTATCTGCTATTTCTACAGTCATCCATGTGGATGCTGCCTGTCGAATTGAGTCTCTTGTCTTCTTTTTTTTAACTTTAATAAATACTTATTCACTCGCATCTGAATCCTTGACTATTTTCCAGCGCACCATGACAGAACCATCTGACCGCCTTCTCATGGATTCAGCGAGTGCTCCCGATTTTGAGCAGATGTTCGCCGGAAACCACGCCCGGATGGATCGCCAGGACGAGCAGATCGGAGCTTCGGGACGGGCGATACAGGCTTTGGTAACGCAGGTGTCCGAGCTCACCTCTCAATTCCAACGCCTGAGAGTTCCCACTGCGCCAGCACCGCCCCCACCTGTTCCCCAAGGGAATTTCCATCAGCCAGAGCCGCGCACCCTCGCACCAGAGCCGCGCATTCCAGCACCAGAGAGGTATTCGGGCGAACCCAATCTTTGCAGAACGTTTCTAACCAAGTGCTCTATTTATTTCTCGCTTCAACCTGTGACATTTGCTTCTGAGGATTCGAAGGTAGCCCTGGTGATGACACTACTTTCTGGTCGCGCGGCTCAGTGGGGAACGGCGGTGTGGCAGAACAAACATCAGTGCTGCTCCTCGTTCCAGGCACTCGAGCTAGAGATGACACGGGTATTCGACCGCGCCGTCGCTGGACGCGAGGCGGCCCGCCAACTCGCCGACCTTCGCCAGGACCAACAGTCAGTCTCTGACTATTCCATAGAGTTCCGGACATTGGCGGCCGAGTGCAAATGGAACGAGGAGGCGCAGTGGGACATGTTCCTGAATGGGTTGGCTGACCGCGTTCAGAGGGAGATTTATACTTTGGAGCTGCCAAAGACACTGGATGGACTGATCGAGCTAGCATTACGGGTCGATGCACGTCTTCAACAGAGAGAGAGCCGACCGTACCGGATGCCTGCGGCCGATTTCACCATGAGTTCCAGTGGCCAGAGTATGAACGCGGTCAGCCCCTCTAACGATCCTGAACCCATGCAGGTAGGTCGAGCTCAGCTTTCCCGGGAGGAGAGAGAACACCGCCGCTCGAGGGGTCTATGTCTCTATTGCGGGGAGCCTGGACATTTCATCAACACCTGTCCTTTAAAAGGCCAAGCCCGGCGGTAGGAGGGCGGCTACTGTCGGGCGGGCTCTCCTTGATCGGACCCTCGAGCGCCACTCTCCTTCCGGTTAGACTCCAGTGGGCGGAACACTGCTTCTGCTGCCAAGCGTTGGTGGATTCGGGAGCGGAGGGAAACCTTATGGACTTCTCTCTGGCACGTAAACTTCACCTCCCCATCACTGCTTTAGAGAACACTATCACCATCAACGCACTCAATGGGCAAGAACTTCCGGGCATCACTCACTCCACTGGACTTGTCACACTGATCACCTCGGGGAATCACACTGAAAGGACTTCACTCTACCTCACACAGTCACCCCACGCGCCTATTGTCCTGGGTCACCCGTGGTTGGTGAAGCACGGACCCAGGATAGAGTGGGGTCAAGATTCTGTCTCAGCTTGGAGTGATAACTGTTATGGCTCATGTCTTTCGTCTGCCGTTCCGTCTGTTTCTCGTTCTGTGTTGCAGGAGGAGTCGGTGAATCTGTCTAACGTGCCACCGGAGTACCGCGACCTGAAGGAGGTGTTCAGTAAGTCTCGGGCTGCTTCTCTCCCTCCTCATCGTCCCTATGACTGTGCAATAGATTTACTGCCAGGTACGTCTCCGCCTAAGGGCAAGTTATATTCGCTTTCTGCTCCAGAAAGGGAGGCTATGGAGAAATATATTTCTGATTCTCTGGCTACTGGGTTCATCCGAGAGGTTGCAGGGAGCATCAATCTTCACAAAATTGGATTTACGTAATGCATATCATTTGGTTCGCATCAGGAAGGGGGATGAATGGAAGACCGCGTTCAATACCCCCAGGGGGCACTTTGAATATTTGGTTATGCCGTTCGGGCTTTCCAACTCCCCAGCGGTCTTCCAGGCACTCGTCAATGATGTGTTGAGAGACATGGTAGACCAGTTCATATATGTTTACCTGGATGACATATTGATTTTCTCTTCGTCTCTCCAGGAGCACGTTCAACACGTCAGACGAGTGCTTCAGAGGTTGCTAGAGAATGGGCTTTTTGTCAAGGCGGAGAAATGCGCTTTTCATGCACAGTCTGTTCCTTTCCTAGGGTACATCATTTCGTCTGAGGGAGTACGCATGGATCCTGAGAAGGTTAAGGCTGTGGTAGAGTGGCCAAGTCCAGATTCCCGTAAGGCCCTACAGAGGTTTCTGGGGTTCGCCAACTTCTATCGGTGTTTTATTCGCAACTTCAGCCAACTAGCCGCACCTCTGACCGCCTTGACCTCCCCCAGAACTGCGTTCAGGTGGTCAGACACAGCTGAGGCTGTGTTTGCCAAACTGAAAGGCTGCTTTGTTTCAGCTCCCATCTTGATAGCCCGATTCTTCACGTCAGTTTGTGGTGGAGGTCGACGCATCAGAGGTGGGGGTAGGAGCAGTGCTTTCCCAGCGTTCTCTCACGGACGACAAGATGCATCCCTGCGCGTTTTTGTCTCGTCGTTTATCTCCGGCCGAACGTAACTATGACATTGGTAACAGAGAATTGTTGGCAGTAAAGTTAGCGTTGGAAGAATGGCGTCATTGGTTAGAAGGGTCTGGGGTACCTTTTATCGTCTGGACCGATCATAAGAACCTGGAATATATCAGAACCGCTAAAAGATTGAACTCCAGGCAGGCTCGGTGGGCACTTTTTTTCGGACGTTTTGACTTTTCTCTCTCGTACCGCCCGGGTTCCAAAAACATCAAACCCGATTCTTTGTCGCGTATTTTTGACCGTTCCGAACGCCCGTCTACTCCCGAGTGCATTTTACCCGAGACCCTATTTGTCTCCACACTCACATGGGAGATCGAGTCGAAGGTCAAGACGGCCTTAGAAGGGGTAACGCCTCCGCCCGGTTGCCCACCGAATCGTTTATTTGTGCTGGAGGGATTACGGTCAGACGTTATTCAGTGGGGGCATTGTTCCAACGTAGCTTGCCATCCAGGGGTAAATCGCACCAGTTTTATGGTCAAGCAACGATTCTGGTGGCCACTTAAGGCACGCGACATTCACAGTTTTGTTTTGGCTTGCTCTGTCTGTGCCACTGGTAAGACTTCCAATCGACCCCCAGATGGGTTACTCCAACCGCTGCCTGTCCCTTCGAGACCCTGGTCCCACATTGCGCTAGATTTTATCACCGCCCTCCCACCCTCTCAAGGGTACACGGTAGTTTTGACCGTGGTGGACCGATTCTCGAAGGCGGCTCACTTTATTCCCTTGCCCAAATTACCCTCAGCCAAGGAGACAGCGGTGACCGTTGTAGATCACGTCTTTCGCATACATGGCCTCCCGATAGACGTGGTTTCCGACCGAGGACCCCAATTTGTGTCCAAATTTTGGCGAGAGTTTTGTAGATTACTGGGAGCGACCGTTAGTCTGTCCTCAGGGTTTCACCCCCAGAGCAATGGCCAGACCGAGAGGGCCAAACAGGATTTGGAGAGAGTGTTGCGTTGTTTGGCTGCCAGGAATCCTTCCTCCTGGAGCCAACATATCTCTATGGTGGAGTACGCCCACAATGCATTACCAGTGTCATCCACGGGCCTATCTCCGTTTGAATGTAGTTTAGGTTACCAGCCACCTATTTTTCCCAGTCTGGAATCCGAAGTCGCGGTCCCCTCCGCTCACGCGTTCGTCCAGAGGTGTCACCGCACATGGACCAGAGCCCGTGAGACTCTGCTCCAAGTGGGGGTGCGCACCAAGGCTAAGGCCGATCGCCACCGGTCGAGGCCACCCGTATACGTCGCTGGTCAAAAAGTGTGGCTTTATACTAAGAACATTCCTCTCCGTTCCGTCTCTAATAGGTTAGCTCCTAAATTCATTGGCCCGTTCACTATCACCAAGATTATTAGTCCGGTGACAGTCCGCCTCAACCTTCCTCTTGCGTACAAGAGAATTCATCCCGCCTTTCATGTCTCCAAAATTAAACCCGTCTTTCGATCGCATCTTAATCCGCCTGCTCCGGTTCCCCCCCCGCCGCGACTCGTAGATGGGGAGCCTACTTATTCGGTTAACCGGATCCTGGACTCGAGACGGAGGGGACGCGGATTCCAGTACTTGGTGGACTGGGAAGGTTACGGTCCGGAGGAGAGAAGTTGGGTTCCTGCCAGGGACATTCTGGATCACTCCCTTATCGATGATTACAATCGACAGGTAAGGGGGTCTGGGAACGCCAGGCGGCGTTCCTAGGAGGAGGGGTACTGTCACGGTTCACGGATTCATGACTCTCCCTCGCTATGTGTGTGCGTGTTGAGTGAATGGGCGCGGCTCATCAGATGGCTCGTTATCCACTGATGAGCCGATCAGCGCCAGCTGTTCTGAATGAGGATGTCCTATATATTGTTTGCTCACTCGTCTTGTCTTTGTCAGATGGTTGTGGAGGTTCTCCTGGGTCTGTGCGATTGTTCTCCTGTTCCTGTCCTGTTTCTATGACGCTTCATTGAGGATCTTCGTCTCTACGTTGGATCTGCAGTCCGCCCACTGAGTCCCTGCATTGCCGAGCCTGCCCGAGTTGCCTGAGGATTATCTACCACTCCGACCCTGAGTTTCCCTGAGGACCATCTGTTATTCTTCTCCGAGTTCACTTGAGATTATCTGCTATTTCTACAGTCATTCATGTGGATGCTGCCTGTCGAATTGAGTCTCTTGTCTTCTCTTTTTTGACTTTAATAAATACTTATTCACTCGCATCTGAATCCTTGACTATTTTCCAGCGCACCATGACATGAACATCTCCACTGAAGATAGGGGCGATTAAAGCAGAATAATATTGCATTTTCATTTTTTATGGGAGGGGCGCAAATCACAAATGAGTGATTATGGGCTAGGTTGATGTGGGCCCTTAAGAGCAACATACCATAAAAATTTCTTCATCCTCGGTGCCACGGTTCAGGTAGTTATTTAGGAAAACTGCATTTTTTGGGGTTTGGGGGGGCCCAGCGCGGGGGGGGAGTGGCCCCCGGGGACCAAACGAAATTTTTCCGTAGAAGTCTAGTGGGGCTACATGCCCACCAAATTTCATGTTCCCCGGTGTTTCGGTGTCCCTGGTATCGTTGACGAAAAATGTACGGGGGCCCCAGCGCGGGGGGGGAAGTGGCCCCCGGGGACCAAACGAAATTTTTCCGTAAAAGTCTAGTAGACCAACATACCATAAAAATTTCTTCATCCTCGGTGCCACGGTTCAGGTAGTTATTTAGGAAAAACTGCATTTTTTTGGGTTTGGGGGGGCCCAGCGCGGGGGGGGAGTGGCCCCCGGGGACCAAACGAAATTTTTCCTTAGAAGTCTAGTGGGGCTACATGCCCACCAAATTTCATGTTCCCCGGTGCTTCGGTGTCCCTGGTATCGTTGACGAAAAATTCAGTAAGGTGACGGGGAAAAAAAAAAAAACCTTTGACAATCCCTATATGACCGCTTTCGCTAGCTACGCTAGCGGCGGTCATAATAAATATATATATATATTGTAACAGTTCCAGAGTGTTTTCACTGTTACTGGCTGACTATAGCTGTTTTGCAATTATCTTCCTGTAGGGATGGGGAAATGAAGCCTCATGAATCACTGAGGCTTTCCCCTAACTGTTCCGGGAAAAGATTCAAAGCTTCGAGAGTGTCGAGAACAGCGCCGAGAACAGCGCCATCTGGTGCTATTTAAAATAAAGCAGCCAGAAGCCTGTGTTAGAAGCTCTGGCAGATGAAGCAACCACAACACACTCCATAGTTTCAATGTTATGTGTACAAATAAAAGCCTTACATGTTTGTGTTTGATTTGTTCATTAACCTGTTAACCGTTGCCAGAGCGCGGGCGCACTGAAGCGTTTTTTTTTATAAATAGTTCAAAGTTACTATCAGATTTAATGTTATACCTTGACAAACTATACATCATTACAAAGATATAAGACTCAAGTTTCAAAATTTGACCACTATTGTATTCTGAGAAACTTATAGCGACAGTTATTTCTTAATTTGTGTCAGGAGTTATGAAATGAAAAAATGAGTCGATACCTTTGATATGAATTATGCGCGTCAGCCGCTTTCATTCATAAAAAAACTCCCGTGCCGTCGTCATGACAGCGATACACAAAACAACGTCCTTCCGGGCTTTTAGCTAAAAAATGTGCAGATTTGGAGAAATATTGATATATTCTCATAGGTTTACATCAGATTTCTATAGACAGGAATAATATTTATTGAATTTATACCCAAATGCGTCGATGTAATCATTATGAGCGTTTGTATACTCTGTTAATGCGTTTTCAATTCATACCAATAGCCTGAGGGCGCCCTCGCCGCCCTGTGCACAGTATTAGAACATGAAGAAGTGCCATAATCATGTGACAAACCAGGAAGCCTCGAACACACACACAGCTAACAAGAGATCGCGCTGTAACTATGGCTGTAACATGGAGATACAGTCGTTTTGAAGACAATAAACATGTTTGCTATGATATTTGAGTTACCTGTGTTTTTCAATCCATGCCAGGTATTTCCATAATAATAGATTATATTTATAATGTAATGCTAATCTATATAGATTATCATTGTGCAGAACAGTATACAATAGTATATTTTCTGTCTGATTTTTTTATCTGAAGCCAAATTAGATCACAGAAAATTATTTAAAATACTCGATTTGCTTTATAAAGTAAGTTTATAAGCACAAACATGGTTTTAATCTCATAAATTGTCGTGTATTGATGGTGTGCTAAGCTAACATGCTAGCTAGCCCTAGGTGCACCTGCCACCTAGAAGTTATATTTTTATTATTTTTTGAATGCTTACTGAAATGTTTCTTTATTCAAGAAATGCATTTAAAACAGTTTAGAATGTAAGGTTGAACTTTGAGAAAATAAATTAGTGACTGAAACCATATGAATAGCATGTGAATAGCCAGTCGTTAGTAACTAATGCAGACAAAAGAAATGCATATTTAGAGCCATAACCAGGCTGGAGAGGTGTGAATGTGTGCAGGGGGAGACTGAGACTGAATGGGGCTCGTTTGCACCACAAAACAATAAAGACAATATACTGCATAGATGGTAAGAAGATGACACTAAATATCAGTAGCATTTTAGCATCAAATCAAAATAAAGTCACATGACATGGTCTTGAAAAACATTTCACTAAATACAGAGTTTTGGACTTATTATCTTAAGATTTTAAACATAAAATGTTTAGACATGTGGCATTAGCTGTAGTGCATTTCTAGATTGCTCCAGGGCCAACTTCAATTTTATTTTCATGAGGATGTTTCATAAAAAATAATTTCTAATAACTTTACAAAACTTTGAAGCTATTTATAACAATTTTTGTCATTATGACAATAATTAATTCTACATTACAATAAACTGCCAGGTGTCAGCTTTCAAATGAGATCATACTTGTGCTTTTAGTACAAAGGGTTCATGAACTGTATCTGTTTCAGTTTGGGTATGTCATTTCTTGGGATTTTTCAAAAGTGGGGTTGCAGCTTAACAGGTTAAATAAATTCATTTTCTCATTAAAGTGTGACAATAAAATATAATAGCTTATATGATTCAATAAGATTTAATGTCTCTAAATGTCTACACACACAATGAATAAGGACATTGTCTGATAGGATCATCTGTTATTAAATGTCAATATCAATAATTGTACATATCAACCAGATTGAGCTGAGGCAACAATGACTCGTTAAATACGATCTGAAGTTCGAGCCTTCTGACACCCAAAGCGAAACACGCACTTGACTTGACAGAAAGTGAGGCTTCGTTTGTCATTGATCACGTGCCTCTAGTAAACCAATACACGCCTCGATACGGGGCTTCACTACAAATTGTGTCGCTTATGTGATACGCGCATCGAAGCTTCAGTGTCATATGTAACATCACTATCTTCCTGGTCACAAGGGGGCGACGCCCTCAGGTAAGGGGCTTAGAATACCCATATAAAGAAGAATGAGTGATTTGAGCTACATTAACTGCAGTGTTCCAGTCCACTTTTATGCTGTGTTCCAGTCCAAAATTGTCATGCCCTTCACTCGCTAACTTCCCTCCGTCTCGTTCACTCGGATGTACGTCATTGCTTACATTGCTTTCCTCTACTGGCGGAAACTGCAATGGAATGAATTGGAACGTCCTAAACCCTTGATCACTTGGAATCAGCTTTGGAGTTTTTTTTTTTTCTTTAAGAATTTGTTTAATGCAGTTTATATGTGTGGTTGGGTTGTTAAAAAAAAAAGTATATATATATTTATATATGTATAAAATTAGTATATCATAGAGTTGCCTGTTGTGGTGGTGATTAGACGAGATCTGTGGTGACGTCACAATCGTAATGCATGTTTGGACATATAGGTGCTTGAAGTGTACATATATGAAGCAGACTCGCTCCCTCGGTTAAAATCAAGGGAACGAGGGTCTGTCCATATAAACTTCCCTCGTCCACTTCACGAAGTGGAACGCACTTCAAAATGGCGGCAGGGATTCCCCCGAGGGAAGGTCGCAAGTGCATGTCTAAAAGTGGACTGGAGCGCAGCCTTGAACGCAGCCCTAGCATGTGGTGGCTCAACTTGGAGATGGCTCACTCTTGTAAATAAAGAGTTTTGAGTTGAGGCTCAACTTTTATGCCTCTTGTAGTTACTAATTGAGGAACAGTGTGTTTGCAATGCTCAATGTAGACCATATATATTTCCTCAATGGTGTTTGTTTGGTGTACTACCCGGAATCATTGTATTCAACATGGACTCAACCCCACCCAAATTTCTTCGGTTGGATTATATTTGTTCTTTTTCAACTTTGCCATTGAGGACTACAATTTTTGTCTGAGTGAGTTTTTGCTGTGATGAGACTGTGGTCGCAATTGAACTAACTTTGAGCTGAACTATTGTGCACTGACAATCAGATTGATCATCGCTGGATTACAGGTTCATTATGTCCATTACACACACTATCTATTTTATTTATATGATTATTTTTGGCCATCCATGTTATTTGTAGAAATATATTGTTGTTAAAGATGTTTACTAATGTATATGTGTGATTATGTTTGATGGATGGATGGTTTCGTATTTGTAATATTATTTGGTATTTTGTACAGTAAATTCCATGTGGTGGGGTATATGTTCTGTATATTGTATTGTGTTTAAGGTTTATATGGGTATTTTGGGGGTTTTATTGTTTGTATTTTAGATGCATTGACATTTAACTTTATTTGTCCTATGCTGAAAGTTATTTTTCCAGTGTTTTAGTAAGTTTGAGAACCCTCTGATTTAAGGTTAATTGTATGTATTTTTTGTTTTATAATTTTGTATGCATTGCTATTTTGATGTTGATTGGTAACTAACACAGTTATATTTCCTTGTGGAAAGCTGTTGCAGTTTTGTGATGTTTGTGGAGATGTTGCTGTTTGCAGATAAAGAGCCTAATAAAAACGAAAGCTTCACTGCTGTGACGCAACTACGATCTTGGTGTCCTCCTCATTCATCCATCACATAAACACAGTGACGTAGAGGGTTACATTCATGTATACCTGTTGTTTTCGGAAAATATACAAGCAGTTTAACAATGTGTCTCGGTTTCAACACTGTCAGTTCTTACTGGTCTATTCCAAACATCCCACCTCTCCCTTAAATTCAGGGATTCTCACGAATCCTTAATCCCTCCCTATTCTAGCTTGAACGATGGCTGAAACTCTGTATTAATAGCACTTCTCATGTTTATTCCCTCTTTGGATGACTTACTTCGCTTGAATTCCTCAGTCACTTTGGATAAAAGCATCTGCTAAATGAAAAATGTAAACGTAAAAAAAAAAAGAGATTTGAAACAAGGAGCATTAAGATATTTCTTAATGCTGTCTTTGAGCTGGCTTAATTGAGTCTTTATTTTCTGAGTTGACAGATTAAAACAGCATTTGTTGTCTCTTTCTCAGCATAATATGAATCCAAAATCCCTTTCAATATTTCACTCTCATCAAACAGGGGAAATACATTCAAATACAATATGATCTGTAGCAGAAACTGTTCCAAAACTGTATTTCATTGCATATGTTTACTGATACTGATCATTACTGATGAAAAGCCAAACAACCAGCAGCTTAACACTTTTTCTAATAAAATTCATCCTTGTTATTTAACATTTGACAAATTAACATGTACAGCATGTCTTTTCACAGATATCATCAAATGATAAGGTTGAGTCCAATTTAATGAAGTTTCTTCAGACTTATTGGAGTCAAAGTCATCGTTTCTGGTCAAGATCAGTCTTTCCCCACCACCTGCCTCGTTCTTTCCAGAAGGGATCCGGTTCATATTCAGCTGCAGAAAGCGGACTTTGAATGATGCTGTCTATGGCTCTGGCAGCAAGGGACGCACACAGCTGACCTTATTGTCTAAGTTCCCATAGTTGGAAACTTGATTACTAGAGAAAGCAATAAACTGGGAACCCTGACGATTGATGCCGTCGTACAGAATCCAGACTCCACTTATCACTTTGTGGGAAGAAGCTTTGTCATTGAAACCAATGCTTTGAAGATTGACTTCGTTGCGTATGGTCATGCTTCTTCCTTGATAGTTAATGTTGGCAAACAGCTGGATTTCAGGGTTGCCCAGGTAATCTGTGATCCTCTTGAGGGAAGAAAACTGGTCTTTGTCTAGTGCAAGAGTAGCGTACTCTCCTGCCTCAAACACCCGCTGCTTTCCAGCAAAATTCTTGTAATAATACGCCACCCATGGATTGCCAATGACTTTTATGGAGGCGATGTCATTGTTGAAGGTCTTCTCTTCTAAGTCGTGGATATCTAGGTTGAATTCAGCTGATCTGCCCACGAAGGCTTCTCTGCTATAAACAATGATCCTGTTCATTTTGAATGATGACTCGAGGAGAGAGAGGCTGGAGAAGGCAAGCGTTTCTGAAGCAGATTCCTGTGGTTCTGCTGGGAACAGTGACTTACTTGGTGTAAAGAGCTGCCTTTTAAAGCACAAAAACACCAAAGTGGGCGTTGACTGGGTCATGACAGGACATGTAGCTGTGGAAGCTGCCAAATCTCAAACTTCTGCACAGTATCTACAGACATGTAACCTGTACATTTAAAAAATTTCTACGAGTTGTATGTTACGTATGCTCCTGACTGGAAAAAAAACAAAAACAAAAAAAAAACATTGTATTGTGCTCACTTTGACTGCTACTTAGCTCTCAGATACAAGTTGCTACTGATAATGGCCGACTTTTAAATAATGTTAATTGACTCACTTCACTAAATTCTTTAAATAATAAGATGCATCTTAAAGGGTAAATAAACCCTGAAACAACTTCTTTTTTTAGTTAATGATCTGTAAGACTGGGGCTTTATTAGTGCTGTTCATTGATTAGAGTCAATGTTTTGACATGTGGGTATAAAGTGTTTTAATTCTACAATATATGGTGTAAAAACATCTGAGTGCTGCCCTCTTCAGGTTGAACGGTGGCTACTGCAGTTGAATTTTCCTATTGGAAGTAGTGGTGCCGTGTGACGTACAGTACAGTTGGTACTCAACCACAATAATACTTTTACCACTGCCATTCCCCCACGGCGGCAAATTGGGATGTGTATTTGCTGCCCTTTACCGCTAAGTGGCGCTGTAATCACAGACTTTGAAAAGTGTCCGTTTATTCTCTCTATGACGTAATCTGCCGCGGCTCATTGAGAGCTGAGGTCGCAGATAAATTCAAGTTAAACACTTGAGTATACTATAATAGCCTACTTGTCTTTTACTTCGTGTTATTTTAATTTGTTAGTAGATTTAATAACTGAAACATAACAGTGAAATAAATTCAAATAAATGGTCATAAAATTCAAACATGGTCAGGACTTGCTAACCAATGTTAGTCGGCAGCATTTGTGTTTTAGGATTAATTAAGAATTAAATAGGCTTAAAGATACAATATGTAAGATTTTGTAATAAAATATACAAAAATCACTTGCACAGTGTGATATATTTCATGCAGTTGTGTACTTGCAATATCCCAAAAGTTCACAAAGATTTTAAATTTCAGAGAAATTCCCATTTTAATAATGGTCCGTCCCGGAAAAAAAATTGCTTTCAAGGCAGTACTCGGTAGTAACATCGACAGTATGGGTAGTAGGCCTACGGCCATAGTAACTACGGTGACAGATGTGGACAACTGCGTAGTGTGTAACGTCTGTCTGCACGCTGTTGTTGTTTCGTTCAAACAATATGGACCATGGCAAGCAGACTTTGGGGAAAAAAAGGAGAACTAAAACGAGGATCATTATCAGCGTGGCATTTTCGAGACACCGAGAGCTCCACGTCCGTGACAAACTTCGACTTGACAGAGCTCTAACTGTCATGATCCTGGTTTCTTTCTCTTTCTCTCTTTCTCCCTCTCCTGGCCACACGCATATTTACACCCTTTCACGCACACACATCCTCTTCATCATCCCATTCAGCTGTTACTCGTTACCTCATCTCCACACACTCTCTCTCCCCACCTGTTTCCCACTCTCTCTGATTAGACTCTCTATTTCTTGGCTTTCCTTTCCTTTGTTCTTTGTCAGATTACCTCATGATACGTACCTGTTCGCTTGCTATCCAGCGCTGTTCTACCTGTCGTGTCGTGTCGTGTCGTGTCGTGTCGTGTCGTGTCGTGTCCTGTGTGGTGCATCATCTGACTAACTGCATTATTGCCTCATCTCTGCTCTGCCATCTCCAGCTACGTGAGTGGTCTACTGTTTGGCGTTCCCGTGGTCTCTGTGACACATCCTCTCTCTCTACCTCCGGGGATTCCCGAGATCCGGCCCTGTCCGAGTTTTCCGTTACTGTTCTTCAAAGAGACTTTCTGTTCCTATTTGACTGAGAGATTCATCTATTGAGTTTGATGCTGAATGACTTTGGATTTCACGCAAAGAGACTTTCTGTTTGATTCATATGCCTGACGGCCACCTGTGTTATTTATCAGAACTGTTTTCTCACCCATTAAACTTTGCAAACTGCCTTCTGCTTTTGGGTCCTCTCTCCTTCCACGTGACAGAATAATCTGACCAGTATGGACCCAGCGAAGGAGATTCCTCTTCAGTCTGCGCTCGAGCTCCAGGGAGCAATGCTGGGCCGTCATGAGGAAGAGCTGGCCGTCACTCGCAATGCCATGGATTCCCTTGCAGCTCGTATGACTGAGATTTCGCAACAGCTCCATCTCATCCATGTTGAGTCTTCCTCTTCCAGAGCTTCCACAGTCCCAGAGCCTAGGGTCAACAACCCGCCGTGTTATTCCGGTGAGCCCAAAGAGTGTCGATCATTTTTGACCCAGTGCGAGGTTGTCTTTTCACTACAGTCATCCACCTATGCCAGCGACCGTTCTCGCATCGCTTTCGTCATCTCCCTGCTGTCTGGCCGTGCGCGAGAGTGGGGAACCGCTGTGTGGAATTCGGACGCTGACTGTCTTTCTCGTTACACCCTCTTCAAGGAAGAGATGCTGCGGGTCTTTGATCGTTCTGCCTTCGGTGTTGAGGCTTCCCGTCTTCTGTCTATACTTCGCCAAGGAAGGAGGTCAGTAGCAGATTTCTCGATTGAGTTTCGTACTATATCTGCTTCCTGTGACTGGAACGAGTCAGCTCTGGTAGCTCGTTTTCTCGAAGGACTTAATGCTGATATAAAGGACGAGATCCTTGCCCGCGAAGTTCCCACTCATCTGGATCCTCTCATGGACATGGCCATTCGGGTGGATAAACGCTTTGAAGTTCGCCGCCGCAGTCGCAACCTCGAAAGACCCGTCAACACTTCTCCAGCTCCTTTTTCTGCACTTCCTTCCACCGCTGAGTCTGAACCCATGCAGCTGGGAGGATTACGTATCTCCGCGGCCGAGCGTCAGCGTCGCATCATGGCTCGCCTCTGCATGTACTGCGGTGCTGCGTCTCATCAAGTTTCCACCTGCCCGTTAAAAGCCAAAGCTCACCAGTAGAGAGAGGGTTACTGGTGAGCGCTTCAACTTTAGACCCTCCATCACGCGCACGCACTACTTTCTCTATCCTCCTCCGCTGGCCGGATAACTCCGTCTCCTGCTCGGCTTTGATCGACTCAGGAGCCGAGGGAAACTTTGTGGATGAGGTCTGGGCTCGTAAACAGGGGATTCCCCTCATTGAACGCAAGGACTCCACCCCTGTCCACGCCCTCGATGGTAGTATCCTCTCTAGAGTGCGCTTTGCCACTGTTCCGGTGAGTCTCACCATCTCTGGGAATCATCAAGAGACTATTTCTTTTCTTGTTTTTCAGTCTCCTTATAGTCCTGTTGTTTTAGGACATCCCTGGTTAGTTGAACATAACCCTCAGATTAACTGGTCTAGAGGCTCCATTCTTTCGTGGAGTTTGTCTTGTCATGTTAAGTGTTTGGTGTCTGCTGTTCCTCCTGTCTCTTCTGTTTCTGTTTTTCAGGAGGAACCGGGTGATTTGTCTGGGGTCCCGGAGGAGTACCATGATCTGCGAGCGGTTTTTAGTCGTTCCAGGGCCACTTCTCTACCTCCTCATCGACCTTATGACTGTTGCATCGACCTTTTTCCGGGTACCACTCCACCTCGCGGGAGACTTTACTCTCTCTCTACTCCCGAGCGCGAAGCATTAGAGAAATATCTATCGGATTCGCTCAATGCTGGTACTATCGTCGCTTCCTCCTCCCCAGCCGGTGCGGGTTTTTTCTTCGTTAAGAAGAAGGATGGTTCATTACGCCCCTGCATAGATTATAGGGGGTTGAATGACATCACGGTTAAGAATCGGTATCCTTTGCCGCTCATGTCATCCGCCTTTGAAATCCTGCAGGGGGCTAAGATCTTTTCTAAACTAGATCTTCGTAATGCTTACCACCTTGTCCGCATTAAGGAGGGGGACGAGTGGAAGACGGCGTTTAACACACCCTTAGGGCACTTTGAATATCGCGTTCTTCCTTTCGGGTTGGTCAACGCTCCTGCCGTGTTTCAAGCGTTGATTAACGATGTCCTCAGAGACATGTTGAACATTTTCGTATTCGTCTATCTCGACGATATTCTAATTTTCTCCCCCTCTCTCCAAGTACATACTCAGCACGTTCGTCAAGTACTCCAGCGTCTGCTCGAGAATCGATTGTTTGTCAAGGCTGAGAAATGTATTTTCCATGCTCATTCCGTCTCCTTTCTGGGATCCGTTATATCCGCGGAGAAAATCAGCATGGATCTCTCCAAAGTCAGTGCGGTTACCGAATGGCCTGTTCCTGATTCGCGAGTTGCTCTTCAACGTTTTTTAGGGTTTGCGAATTTTTATCGACGGTTCATTCGTAACTTTAGTCAGATCGCCGCTCCTCTTTCTGCTCTCACTTCGGCCAAGATTCGTTTTTCTTGGACTAAGGAGGCCCAAACCGCTTTTGACCGTCTCAAATCCCTTTTTTCTTCCGCGCCTATCTTAAGAACTCCTGACATCTCCAAACAATTCATTGTTGAGGTAGATGCATCAGAGGTGGGCGTGGGAGCCGTCCTCTCCCAACGCTCATCCTCTGATGAAAAGGTTCATCCGTGCGCTTACTTTTCTCATCGCCTTACTCCCGCCGAACGCAATTACGACGTCGGTAATCGCGAATTGCTGGCTATCCGTCTAGCCCTCGGCGAGTGGCGTCACTGGCTAGAGGGTACCTCTGTTCCATTCATTGTTTGGACAGATCACAGAAACCTAGAGTACATTCGGACCGCTAAGAGACTCAACGCTCGTCAGGCTCGTTGGGCACTCTTTTTTACGCGCTTCGACTTTTCCATTTCCTACCACCCTGGTTCTAAGAACCTTAAACCTGATGCGCTTTCGCGACAGTTCGCTTCTCCAGAGGTTGTTCCCACAAAGGAGGAGATTCTTCCTCAGAGTATGGTTGTGGGCGCAGCAATCTGGGGAATAGAACGATTGGTCAAACGCTCCCTGGCTCACGCTGTTACTCCTCGTCTTTGTCCAAGGGGCCTTTTGTTCGTTCCGCCTTCCGCTCGTCTCGCTGTTCTTCAATGGGGTCACTCCTCCAAATTATTTGCCCATCCCGGAGTTAGGGGCACCATCGCCGCTATCCGTCAAAGATTCTGGTGGCCCTCTCATGAGCGCGACATTCGCCGTTTCGTCGCTTCGTGTTCTGTCTGCGCCCAGACTAAGGCTAGTAATTCTCCCCCCACGGGATTACTGCGTCCACTCCCATTACCGTCTCGCCCTTGGTCTCACATCGCCATGGATTTTATCACGGGTCTTCCTCCCTCCGAGGGAAACACCGTGATACTCACAGTCGTCGACCGCTTTTCTAAAGCTGCTCGCTTTATTCCTTTACCTAAGCTCCCTTCCGCCAGGGAGACAGCCCAAATTGTCGTCGATCAGATTTTTAAGATTCATGGTCTACCCACTGACGTCGTGTCTGATAGGGGTCCCCAATTCTCTTCCTTATTTTGGAAGGAGTTTTGTCGTCTTATTGGAGCGTCGGCTAGTCTCTCGTCCGGTTTTCACCCTCAGACCAATGGCCAGGCCGAGCGGGCTAATCAGAATATCGGACGTATTCTCCGTAGTCTTGCTTTCCGTAATCCTGCTTCCTGGTCTGAACAGCTCTCCTGGGCAGAGTACGCTTACAATTCCGCCCCGTCGTCTGCCACTGGTTTGTCCCCCTTTCAATGTTGTCTTGGTTATCAGCCTCCGCTTTTTTCCTCACAAGACGCTGATTCCAAGATGCCGTCCGTCACAGCCTTCATTCAACGTGCTAAGCGTACATGGAGAGGGGTCAGGTCCATCCTTTGCAAGACTCGTTCCCGTACTCGCCGTGCCGCTAATAGACGACGTACAAAGAGCCCCCGCTATTCAGTTGGGCAGAGGGTCTGGCTTTCCACCCTTAATCTACCTCTTCAATCCACGTCGCGTAAGTTGGCTCCTAAATTCATCGGACCATTCCGTGTCCTTAAGGTTCTCAGTCCTGTCTCAGTCAAACTAAAGCTATCTACTAATCTCCGACGCATCCACCCTGTCTTTCATGTATCGTGTATTAAACCCGTTGTTCGGGCCCCGCCTCGTCCTGTCTCCCCTCCTATCCGTGTGGAGGGCGCTCCCACCTATAGGGTTCGTAAGCTTCTTGATGTTCGTCCTCGGGGTCGTGGTCATCAATTCCTGGTCGACTGGGAGGGATACGGTCCTGAGGAGAGAAGTTGGATTCCTTCCCGGGACGTCCTGGACCGCTCGCTGATTGATGACTTCTACCGCTCCCGTCAGTCCTCCTCTGTTGCGCCAGGAGGCGCTCTTTGAGAAGGGGGTACTGTCATGATCCTGGTTTCTTTCTCTTTCTCTCTTTCTCCCTCTCCTGGCCACACGCATATTTACACCCTTTCACGCACACACATCCTCTTCATCATCCCATTCAGCTGTTACTCGTTACCTCATCTCCACACACTCTCTCTCCCCACCTGTTTCCCACTCTCTCTGATTAGACTCTCTATTTCTTGGCTTTCCTTTCCTTTGTTCTTTGTCAGATTATTACCTCATGATACGTACCTGTTCGCTTGCTATCCAGCGCTGTTCTACCCTGTCGTGTCGTGTCGTGTCGTGTCCTGTGTGGTGCATCATCTGACTAACTGCATTATTGCCTCATCTCTGCTCTGCCATCTCCAGCTACGTGAGTGGTCTACTGTTTGGCGTTCCTGTGGTCTCTGTGACACATCCTCTCTCTCTACCTCCGGGGATTCCCGAGATCCGGCCCTGTCCGAGTTTTCCGTTACTGTTCTTCAAAGAGACTTTCTGTTCCTATTTGACTGAGAGATTCATCTATTGAGTTTGATGCTGAATGACTTTGGATTTCACGCAAAGAGACTTTCTGTTTGATTCATATGCCTGACGGCCACCTGTGTTATTTATCAGAACTGTTTTCTCACCCATTAAACTTTGCAAACTGCCTTCTGCTTTTGGGTCCTCTCTCCTTCCACGTGACACTAACATGTGCTTTATTAGCCAGGTGAGCAAATGTACTTAAAACTAATCAATGTTATATAGTTCAACATGATGAAATGTTAGACTATGATCTGTATGTTATTCTAATGTTGATCTAGCTTACTGCTAGTCTCATACAGCCAACAAACGAACACATATAATAACATTATGACTTTCAACACACTCAAATGCAGTTTAGTGTGATAGTGTAGACCTAGCGAAACAGCTCTGGGTTACCTCACAAGTTTAATTCGTCAAATAAACTGCCCTGTGTGAGTAGTATTTCTGCACTTGCGGGTAGGCTAATAACTAGTTCGGTAGAATGAAATGTCCGTGTTCCTTTATATCCGTGGGACTCGTGTGGCGCTGATAACTTATCTGTCTCTTATTAGCAATCGTGCCCTGCTTCATACCTCAGTCATGATAAAAACATTAATGTATTCACTCATCCATAAACATTATTAGATCCATCGGCTTGGCGACAAGTTCCATAATACAGCAGGAAATGTTGCGTCATCAACCTTCGCCTTTGTCATTGTAAGTGGTTAGCGACGAAAAAAATGACATATTGTATCTTTAAAGTAGGATGTTATTATTAGCATCATTTTCTTTAATAAATAATGAAAACATTTCAACAAACATTGCAATGGAAAAATGTCACATCAATGAGGCTTTGCGTAAGGATAAGATGTTAAGCTCATGTTTATAAGACCGCGTTCAGGCGATAGCTCTGTGTAGTCAACGCTTCAACGTGTGCCTCGCGTCTCTTCAAGCGTTCAGAGTTCGAATCTCAGCTCTATCATATTCATAACTTTGTTTCTTGTTTAATATGCTTTTTGTCAAAAATAAAAAACTTCTGAAATGTTCATTTATTGATTCGAAACACCTTTCGGAGATTTGTTATTCATTGTCTGTCATTTTTATTAATAGGCGTAATAGGCGTGTAGATGATAACATATCAATATTATACATGCTGTTAGCCGACAGCGTTTATGTTTAACGTTCTTGATGCTTAAATAAATAACAGATTATTAAAGTCAAGCTTAAATATATTTTTAAATTAATAATGTCACATTATAACATAAATTTGCTACATTCCAGTTGAGCCTCTGTTGCGCTGCATAGGACAAAACCCGAAAGAGATTATCTGCCGATCGCACCAGAAAATGAAGACAAGGCTAAATTATTGTAACAATTGCCAGTTATACCCGGCCATAGCAACGAAAGAAAATTTTCAAAACAGATTTGCGACTATTTTAAATTTGTGTTGACAGAAATTGCAGCTTTGTTGTGTACAATTAAAACAGTACAAAATGAAAATAGTAGCCTACAAAGCAACATAAATTAAGATCGGGAGTTTTTCTTGGCCTCTCTCTCGCAGATGCGCTGGATCTCTTTTAGCAAGTTTATTTTGTCTCTCTCTCTGCGTGCGCCGGGTCTTTCTCGATATTAAATGTTTCAGGCTAGAAACACATCATACAGCTGATAATACTGTATTTCGCTGCGTGTCATCCACACCAATTACAAAAAAACTGTAACAAATGATTTAGCCTTTGTTGCTTCAAAGAAAAATAATGCTTTTTTGAATGTACCTTATAATAAAACGAGGCTGATCGCGGCAGGTACCGCGGCGATATAGAATAGGCATTCTGGTTGACTACCTACTGTATGATGGCTCCACCAACAGCTCACTCCCTGGCACGAGCTCGCGCTGCAGAGGGGTGAGATTATTTGCTTTGTCAGAATATTCGTGTCACTAATATTATTTATAAACACTTTAAAATCTCTAAAATTACTGAATATAAGACTGTAATTGTAAGCGATAACACCAATTTATTTATTTTTTTTCCTCGGTTCATCCCCCCTCCGTCTCCGTTGGGCTCTGCTCATTTTTCCAGCGTTTTTATATAAAATATTGCCAGTGGGTGGAGTTAGGCTCTGCTCTGACCAGGGGTTGAGTTACCCTTTAAACGAGATGGAGAAATATCACAGAATCAATGTTCTGGTAAAAAAAAATCTTAACTTACCATCATGCAACCAGTTCTCCCTCCCTAAGCGATCCAAGAGAAAATGCACCAAAAGAATTTGCTAACCCACACGGCCGGTAACCCATTGCTTTCAAGTGAGAAACCTTTAAAGTAAACGGTGTTATAATGTCAACCGATGACTGGAAGGCTGTTGATATTTTTAAGATCTGAAGTGAGTTTCTTAAAATACTTTGCTGGCTAAATGTGTCCACACTTGTTTATTTGTATGGAAAGGTGTCTTGTATATTGATCTCTGTATCCATACGATAACATTGTGTGAAGGACAGAGTGATAATCTATCCGCTCTGTGAACACGGCCTCACCAAACTCAAAGATGAATCCCAATATTAGCATGTGGCAATCGGCCACGAGAGGTGGCGATTTGTGAATGTGTGCAAGATTGGAGCATTACGGTGGATGGAGACGGTGATCAGTTTCGGGTTTTTTTGCTTAAAGTAATCGTCTGGCTGACTAAATATTTGATATTTTTGAATAAATGGTTATGTTTAGGGGTCGGGTTAGGTGCTCAAAAACATCTACACAATAGTCATACCCCAGAATATACCCCAATGCCATGGTAACAAAATTATACCCCAATATATAATTTCATGATAAAATTCCCATGCCCATTGTGTCTGTGTATTGACACCGAATGTTTCTCAATGAAAGCAATGAGCTACCGGTCGTGGCACAATAAAGACACAATAAAGGGCGTTTTTGGCATATGTGTAGTGTCGCATTGTAGCGTGGCCACATAAGTGGAAGCTTTTATATAATATTAGTGACTAATAAATTGTATGTTTAGTCATTTGGTTTAATAGTTTTCTCCTGAATGCTGTATTTCGCCCTTCTGTATGTGTCTTTGACCTCAAACCCCATCATCGCGAGAGCTTTCTCGTGACCTCGCGGCATGTGGCATTCCATGCTGGAATCTCAATCATAAAAAAAAGCGACCGATCGATTGGGAATTACCCGTTTTTGCTGGCTGTTTTGAGTGTATGTTGCCGTCCCTTTGAGAAGTACATCTGTATCTTGAATTGCTGGATTACTTTCCTGGACGACTTTAAACAGTCAGAAACTGTCCAGATACTGCTCACGGATTCTCCATACCACCGGTTAGACTGATCTGGACTTTTGCACCTAGCGCACCACACGCTAGACTGAAGGATTTATCACACACACACACACACACACACACACACACACACACACACACACACACACACACTATTGTAACGCTGTGAAAAATGTTAATTGTATAAATTTCATTATTTTTGGTTGGTTGGTTTGTTTGTTTGTTTGTTTGTTTTGTATAATACATTTGGATTTTCTTCTGAATTATGCGTGTTGACATTTGTTATTTCTCCTCCATACTGTTACTTTCTGAAATGGGACAATTGTTCTCTTCATATAGTGTAAACTCAAGTGTTACAACATGCTTTTGTCTTGGAAACGTGGTGATATTAGACACCTTGGGAATGAGAAGCCGTTGTCTCACACCCTTTTATGTGGCAGTTATAGCTGAAATGTTGATTAAATTCTTACCCTTCACACACACACATTAGCATGGATTAACAGACTACAGTATAAGGTAGGCTGCTTCCCAGTTTCGGACTATGCAACCCCGGGGCCGCTTTCCAGGGAAACGCCCTTCACATTAGAGCAAAGCTCACAGGTTTGTTTACGGCCGAGTCAGTCATAAGACATAGGTTAAGTAAAACAATAGAAAACTTTATTTGAAAACAATACAAATAATCAACTTTATTTAACACACTAAAATACCAACAAATCAAAGAAACAAGATAAAATTCACACTAATGACGCATGGATGGCACTGTTACGGTCAGTGGCTTGGTGTGTGTCTGTTTTCTTTGTTTTGCCCCTCCCTTATTGTTCTTGGCGTCTCTCTATCCTTTCGGAGTGTGTACGCGCTCTCTCTCTCTCTCTTTTAGGTGGACGCTACTTTAACAGTATGGATTGTTTAAAAGCAGCTTTACAGTGATAATAGAAATTACCGTAACATTGAAGTTGCGAAAACGCAGACGGCGCGCAGATGCGCATCACGTGTTCGGTTTGCGCATTTGAAGTTAGATTACTATTTGCGCATTTGCGCATATGACCTTCTTCACAAATCAACCCTCAACAAAGTGAACAAACTACATGTTAGGCCTTAAAAATGTATAATACAGAAATTGTTGCCGCGTCTGGGTAGCCACGCGAACCGGAATTATCCTGACAACGTTGTATCTGTATAGAGGTAAAGGGAAGGGAAAGGAGGCCTTTGCAGGGGAGAGACTAGTTGACACTTCAGGACAGCGGTGTCGTCGTGTCCAGGCGCAGGTCCTTCATCAGATCTGGATACGGCCTGGATCCGGCGGACTGTGGTAAACCTCAGATAAACAGAGAGACTAATATTAGCATAGACGCCATCCTTCTTGTGATGTACCAAGTACATCAGGATTTATGGGAAGTGTTCCCGTCCCGGCTGACCTAAACTATGCAGCCTAACATTGAATTAAAGAAGTCTATAATGTGTTATGTGTATGCTAAGCTAAAGAGATGTGTTTTTAGTCTAGATTTGAACTGACAGAGTGTGTCTGCTTCCCGGACAATGTTAGGAAGACTGTTCCAAAGTTTTGGTGCTAAATAGGAGAAGGATCTACCGCCAGCAGTCGATTTTGATATTCTAGGTATTATCAACTGGCCGGAATTTTGAGATCGCAGTAGACGTGAAGGAGTATAATGCGTTAAGAGCTCGCTCAAGTACCGGGGAGCTAAACCATTTAGCGCTTTGCAAGCAATCAGCAATATTTAAAAATGTATACGATGTTTAATAGGGAGCCAGTGCAGTGTTGACAGAACTGGGCTAATATGGTCATACTTCCTGGTTCTAGTGAGAACTCGAGCTGCTGCGTTTTGGACCAGCTGTAGTTTGTTTATTAAGCGTGTCGGGCAACCACCCACACATACTTCTTGACCAAACATACTTCTTGACAGGCTGGAAAACTGGGCTTTCTGGGATAGTCCTAAAATGGTTCAGGTCATACTTACAGGTCATACATACAGGTCATCAGGGAGAGGTTATTATGTGAGTATAGGAGATCATAAGTCTGAGTGGACATCAATGACATGCGGAGTCCCTCAACACTCAATTCTTGCGCCACTCCTGTTCAACCTGTATATGCTCCCAATGAGCCAAATAATGAGAAAGAACCAAATTGCTTACCACAGCTATGCAGACGACACACAGCTCTACTTAGCCCTATCGCCTAACGATTACAGCCCCATTGACTCCCTGTGCCAATGCATTGATGAAGTCAACAGTTGGATGTGCCAAAACTTTCTTCAGTTAAACAAAGACAAAACTGAAGTCATTGCGTTTGGAAAACAAAGATGAAGTTCTCAAGGTGAACGCATACCTTCACTCTAGGGGTCAAACAACTGAAAATCAAGTCAGGAATCTTGGTGTGACACTAGAGTTAGACCTTAGTTTCAGCAGTCATGTCAAAGTAATAACTAAATCAGCATACTATCATCTGAAAAATATTGCAAGAATTAGATGCTTTGTTTCCAGACAAGACTTAGAGAAACTTGTGCATGCTTTCATCACCAGCAGGGTGGGTTATTGTAATGGACTCCTCACTGGCCTTCCCAAAAAGACCATAAGACAGTTGCAGCTCATACAGAACGCTGCCGCCAGGATTCTGAGCAGAACCAGAACATGCTTCCAGTGGAGAGTATGCTGGCGCATGTTGGCTGCCGCTTCTCTGTCCGTTTTATTTTACTTTTTTAAATTAACATTTTAATTATTTATTCTTAAATAGTATATTACACGTATTAGTTGGTGTGTTTTTTACACTGCTTTTAATGACACTGGAGTTCTATTGTGGAGTCTTTCGCAGATTCGTGGGAACGCAGATCCTGTCAACTGGGAACGCTGTGCGTGACTGCTGTCTGTGCTGCTTTCTGTGCTGCTATCTGTGCTGCTGTGTGACAAAAACGGACTCTGGATTCTACCTCAAGTAACTCAAATCGGATTTCTCTATTACTATCATGCGAATTTCCCTGCTATCTATCGTCATTATCATTTTGACCCTGTCTGGGCTTCGTGGAGAGCGGGTCCTTCAACATTTGAATTTCATGATAAGGTTCTCTTTCTCTGAACTTCTCTTGTTGGAACATCATTTACTTCCTGACGTCTGTGTTCAAAAGACCCTGAAATCGTTTCGACTTCTACGGCGCCCGAAATATTTGCACAGAGGGTCGCAGCAGAATGTTCACACTACTGGGACTGGGAGTAGCATTAAAGTTTTATGCGCTCGGTCTATGGACTGGTGTAAACAAAAAAGCATTCTTTACACGGTGTTTGCCATGCAAACTTGCGTTATCCACAAATGACTCGTCAGTAAATACGACTCGACACTGCGCGATTTGCACATCTAAATGTTGAATGAATGAATGAATGAATGAATAAATTTATTCTTTTTTTCTTCTTTAGAACATGGTCATTAATAACACAACATATTTTAACAGAAAACAATAAAATTAAAAGTCTCAGCATGTTCAAAAGAAAGGGAAAAAAAAAGGAGAAGGAAGAAGCTAACTTATATTTGCCTTCCCCTCATTCTTTGAACAATAAGACTGCTCTACTCTACGATTCCATATTGAACAATGCACTGGATTCATTTTGTATCTGTGAGACTTGGCCCCAACCAAATGACTTCATAAACTTAATTTTGAGTACTCCACCGGGATATACATATATCCAGAGGCCATGTCTAAGTGGTAAAGGCTAAGGTCTTGCTGTTATATACAGAGATGTATTATCTGTTACGGAAATTACTCAGAGCTACTTACATCTGTTAGCTCTGTCTGTCCATCAATGATTCTCACTGGAGACATTAATATCCATGTGGACAATTTTAATAGTAATCTAACTGTGGAATTCATGGAGGTATTAGATAGTTTTAACATGACTCAGCATGTGAAATTTCCCACTCATAATAAGGGTCACACACTTGATCTGGTGTGTTCTGTAGGGGTGGACATTGACCAGCTATTATTATTGTGTATTAGCGATCATAGGCTTCTCACTTTTAACTTAAATGTTCCATCTTTAAGAAATGCTCAAAAGAGGGTCATTAGTTTTAGACATGTCAAGAATATTAATTTTAACAGTCTTTCTTGTATAATATCAGAGCACTCTACAGTTGAAACTGTTGATCACTATAATTCTATTTTGTCTTCTGCTTTGGACATGCTAGCCCCTAGGAGAGAACGTGTTGTTTCATTTGTTAAAACATCTCCTTGGTATACCATTGAGCTCAGGGCTCTTAAGGTGAAAGCAGACAGCTTGAACGCCAATATAAGAAATCAGGTTTAACTGTCCATAAGCTAATGTATGATGATTTTTTATGTCAATATGCTAAAACACTTAAAACAGCAAGAACAGAGTACTACTGGTCTATCATTAGGGATGGTACTGCAAATCCCAACAAGATTTTTAAGACGATCAACAAAATTCTTGCACCAATTAAGCCATCAATCTGTTCTTCTGTGCAGGAGTGTAACAAATGTATAATGTTTTTTATGGATTTTGTTTTTAGCATCTACAAGTCTATCAGTCTGCTACCTTGCTCTGCAATTCCTGAGACCTATCCAGTTAATTTTCCTAAATCTGCTTTCTCCAATTTTAACATAGTCACTATTGATTGTATTTCAAAATTGGTGATGGCAATGAATACTACAGTGCCCTTGACCCTATCCCAACATCTGTTCTTAAGGGGTGTCTCTCTTCAATTAGTCCCCTCATCTGTAGCATTGTGAACAACTCTCTTACAACTGGTATTGTTCCAAAAGCCCTAAAGGTTGCAGCTATGCAGCTAGTCCTTAAAAAGCCTGGATGTGATAAGTCAGACCTATCAAACTACAGGCCTATCTCAAATCTCCCCTTTCTTTCCAAGGTTTTAGAACTGGTTGTTGTCAGTGTTGCCAGATTGGGCAAAAATTGCAGACCGGGAAAAAATGCATTGGGCGGGTCTCTAAAATTTGGGCTGTTTTTTTATGCAACGGGCGGGTTTTTATTTGTAACTATAAACAGTATTTTTTTATATTTTTATACTATACTATAAAATAAATTATATAATGTAGGATGACGTTTAAATTAGGTATGGTTCAGGTTAGCCAATTAGGTTCAGGGGAATCCTGTCCCTTCAGACTTCAAGCTTGATTGGCGGGTTGTTGTAGGCTAATCGTTCTATTCGTTATATCGTCAAAACTGCATTTATCACCATAATTCATCATCATCATGCCAAAGTGGGGTAAATATAAAAAGTCCTACAGAAAGGAATGGGAGAGCGACCCGTCTCTGAAAACATGGATTGCACCCGTGGTAGGCGATAAATCAAAGGCATTTTGTAAGTACTGTCAATCAGAAATCAGAGCACAGTTAAAACACAAATCGCGCTGGCAACAAAAGGTAAATGGCTTTACCTCGGCAACATTCAAACCTCCCAGGCAGTTGCTGGAGAGATTTGACTCAACGATCTATTAATCTATCTGGTTGTGACTGTACAAAGTTGGTTCTATAATTTCATAGTTCTATAATTGTTCTATAATAGATACGTTTTCATCAGTTCTGTGGAGATTCTCTACGTTAACTCCATATTAAAAGGTAAGCGTGTTTATGCTATTATAGCACACTTTTATTTTGCTATACAATTCTGATGTCATGTTTGATCATTTCTTAAACCTAATAACATATAGGCTACAGGTAGCTGATGTAGTGTCTAGTGACGATTCAGTGTATCATTCAGTCGTTATTTTATTTAAAATTAAAAGAAGGAAAAAAAGTTAAAGTTAAATAATAATAATAATAATTTTAATAATAATAATATAAAAAAAAATTAGTTGTAAATAAAGCACACATTTTTAAGCACTAATACAAAAAGTAAAGTGTAATGAAATGATTTGAGAATTGGCCTATTAGAGAAGAACTGTAGTTCTCACAATCGTAGCACAAGAACAATAAAAAATGTTGTCCCCTTCTGAGGTTTCCGATGTAGACCTTTTGTTTTATTAAAATTATTATTTATATTTAAAAAAAGATGCACTGGAAATATGGCACGAGCATGGTGCTCTGCGATTTGTTAGTCTAGTTGTTTAATAAGAAAATAAATTCTGTGTGTTTTATTGTATAATAGTTTTAATAACAGTATGTATTTTGGCCTGGTATTTTTTTAAATGGGCGGGTTTTAAGCTGTAGTTGGGCTGGAAATCTTTAGTCCAATCTGGCAACACTGGTTGTTGTGGCACAACTTCAATTACACTTGTCATCCAACAAGCTTTTCGAACCTTTTCAGTCTGGGTTTAGAAAGGGACACAGTACAGAGACAGCCTTGGTTTGTGTTATGAATGACCTGCTTGTCTCAGCTGACTCTGGAGCCTCTACCATCTTGGTCTTGTTAGATCTGAGTGCAGCTTTCGACACATTGTGCCATTCTATCCTGTTAAATAGGCTGGAGAGCTGGCTTGGTATTACTGGTACTGTACTAAACTGGTTCAAATCTTACTTCACTGATCGTTCCCCGTTTGTTGTCTTGGGAAACAACAAATCTGATACTGGACAAGTCCATTCTGGCGTTCCTCAGGGATCTGTTTTGGGTCCCATTTTGTTTAGTGTTTATATGCTTCCTTTGGGGCAAATAATCAGGAAATATGGTCTGGGGTATCATTGTTATGCTGATGATACTCAAATTTACATTAGCTCTAAATCTGATCCTACTGTCACCTCCAAAATTCTCTCGGAATGTGTGCAGGAAATAAAAACGTGGATGCATCATAATTTTTTTTAATTGAACTCCTCTAAGACAGAGATTCTACTCATTGGCACACCTGCAGCTACTCACAAAGGAAGACATTTTAATTTTATCATGGATGATAGTGTTTTATCTCCAGCTTCTTGTGCTCGTAACCTTGGTGTGATTTTTGACGCCCACCTAACACTAGACTCTCATATTAAGAGTTTTACAAAATCTGCATTCCATCATCTAAGAAACATTGCAAGAATTAGACCCTATCTTACTCTACCTTATGCTGAAAGGCTTATTCATGCAATTGTTACATCCAGGATTGATTATTGTAATGCACTTTTTGTTGGTTTACCTGCTAAATCTATAAAACGCCTGTAGTACATTCAGAATTCAGCAGCACGTGTGCTTACATACACTTCACCACGTCAGCACATTACAGGTGTGCTTTATAGTTTGCATTGGCTACCTGTCCAGTCACGTATTGCTTTTATGCACTAACATACAAAGCTATGCATGAAATAGCTCCTTTTTATATCTGTGACTTAGTCAGTCTGTATGCGCCTTCTCAATCCCTTAGGTCTACGGATTCTCTTACTCTTCAGCAGCCTCTCTGTAGATTAAAATCTATGGGGGAGAGAGCTTTCTCTGTTGCGGCACCCAGGTTATGGAATGCACTTCCTCTTACTGTTAGAGACACTCATACATTAGCCAGTTTCAAGAAGTTGTTAAAAACACATATTTTTAAAATTGCTTACATAGACTATCATGATTAGTATTTTATTGGGTTGCACTGTAATGATTATTTTGTATTACTCTTGTACTTCTGTACTTTACTTGTTTTATTGTCTGTAGCGCATTGGGTTTTAGAAAAGCATATTATGAATAAAATGTATTATTATTATTATTATTATTATTATAACATATGAACATATCACACCAGTTCTCAGGTCTTTACACTGGCTCCCAGTTAGATTTAGGATTGATTTTAAAGTATTATTACTGGTATATAAATCATTCAATGGCCTAGGACCTCAATACATTGCAGATATGCTCACTGAATATAAACCCAACATTAGGATCATATCAGCTAGAAATACCAAGGGTTCACTCTAAACATGGTGAACAGATGCTCATTCAGTAAAAGCATCTGTTTAGCTGTGCATTTACTGAATGAGCACTGTGCCGCGGTTCGTCCGACTGTTTGTACTGTACTGTACTGTACTGTGTTTTATTTTATTTTTCTAAACTGTATTAATTATTCTTATTTCTTTTTATTATTTTAATTTATTCTAAGTAAAGCACTTTGAATTGTCATTGTGTATGAAATGTGTTATATTAATAAACTTGCCTTGCCTTGCCTTCCCTAAGATGGAAGAATGCGGTTTTACAGATACTAGAAACATGGCTTACAAATGTCAGATTGGTATCAAAGAGCACAACCAGGTTCCTAACCGACGACAAAGACTTGACAGAGCAGCCATCAATTTTGTGACCTTAAAGAGCGTGATGGATTGTAAGGCAATAGAAGATTAGTTAAATAGACAGGAGCTAAACCATTTAGGGCATTATAGGACAGTAGCAATACTTTCAAATTGATACAGAACTTAATGGGTAACCAGTGTAGAGATAATAAAATTGGTGTTATATGATCATATTTTCTTGACCTCTAGTCTAAAGGTCATGAATGCATGAACTAACTCTTCTGCATCAGAAACAGATAGGATATTCCGGAGCTTAGCGATGTTTCTGAGGTGGGAAAAGGCTGTTTTTGTAACATATGAAATATAATTTTCAAAAGATAAGTTGCTGTCTAATATAACGCCCAGGTATTTAACTGTAGAGGATAGTGTTAGAGTACATCCTTCCAAATGCAAATTATATTCCAAGAGATTCTGTGTTAGTGATGTTACGTTCGTAAACGAATCGTTCTTTTTGAATGAGTCTTTTAGGTGAACGAATCGTTCTCATTCACGTAATCCATTGACTCATATTTCTCGTTCACTGAAATCGCTCCCTCCACAGCAGCGCGGCGCTATTAGCAGCGCATGCGCAGCTCAATGAACCGGGTAGCTCTGTGGACTGTTTCAACCTGTCAAAGAATGACTAAACCTCGAGCCAATAGCCTTCGAGTATGAGATGTGACAGAGCATGTGATTTGTTGAATGTAGTGAGCAAATACGCCCCTTCATTGACCGTGACCGAGTTGCTTTTGAGACTGAGCGAGAGAGAGATAGCTTCTCGTTCTTGAACGAGTTGAACAAACTGGTACATGTCATTCGTGAACGAAAATAACCAGTTGTTTGAACGATAATGATGGCGAACAGATAGAGCTAGGCTCGTGTAGTTGGTATATTTGCATCAAAGAAAGAAATGTACACTTTACCATTGTAATGAAAACCGTTTAATAACGCAAGCTGATGGTTAAATGTAACAGACAAATTAACATTGTAAAAAAGTGGGCGGGGGGCACTTGACTGTTTACTTGATTTAAATTTACACTACTCTTTACCTGCTCTTCTTATATCTTATTTGTGTGTTTTAGAATTAGTTTTGTGGTATTTTGCACTTTGAACAATTTACTTGACTACTGTACAGTACTGTAAGCACTGGTGTTTTGTGTCATTTTGTATTATTTATCAAAAATGAATTCATTACGTTTTATTCATGTCATACACTTCTCTATAAACTGTAAAACAAAACAAAAAAAAAAAAAAAAAAATGACAGTATTGGTTAGGTCTCATTTGCGTAACGTCAGCAAATAGCATTTCAGTTCGGGCTGTGAAGGGGCATGTAATTGGTTGGATCTACTGAACGAATTGAACTGGTACATTTAGTTCGTGAATGAGAGTTTTCGCCACCTGCTGGCATATTTATGTAATATGAAGAAATTGTCTGAAAATAATACAAATTTCCACCACTATTCTGTGTACAGGTTTTTGGTCCAATAAGTAATAGCCCAGTCTTAGCTGAATTTAATAGAAGAAAATTACAGGTCATCCAATATTTGATATCTTTAACACATTCTGTCAACTTAGATAATTTAGAGAATTCATCTGGTCGTGATGAAATATATAACTGAGTATCATCGGCATAACAGTGGAAATTAATTCCATCACCAAGTTGCACCATATTGAATATAGCAGAGGGCATAACACAAATCCTTGCTGCACTCCATAAATTACTGACATTATCTTCATTATTTTTCCTCATTTAAGTGCACAAAATGGTAACGGTTTTATGCCTTAATGCCTGTCCCTGAATAGCAGTGTCATTTTGTAATCGATCTAAGAGTATTTTAGGATCTATAGTGTCGAACGCAGCACTAAGATCAAGTAAAACTTGTATAGAGATAAAGCTTTGGTTAGAAGCTAGATGTCATTTGTAATTTTAACGAGTGCAGTGTCTGTGATATAATGGGGCCTAAATCCAGACTGAAATTCTTCATATATATCCTTATTTTGCAAAAAAAAAAAAAAAAGCCTAATTGAGCAGACACTACTTTTTCTAGTATTTTAGACATAAATGGAAGATTTGAAATGGGTCTGTAATTTGCTAATTCATTTGGATCTAATTGTGATTTCTTTATGAGAGGCTTAAAGGAGAACTCGGTCAATTTTAACATTGAGCTCATTTTTTTGTACATTTGGAGTGCTGTCAATACAGAAAACAATGACAAAAATCGGTGTTGCCTACACCGTGTTATCCTCTTTTTAAAATTTGCACCCTGTTGACTTCAATGGGGCAAGTTTTAAACCTGCTTTTAGCCTCTTAACATCCTTGATGTGTCATTACAAGTGCCCAGCCATGTGAGTGATTCCTTCAGAGTGAACACGGTGAATCTGACTGCAGTAGATGTGAAAGATATGAGTAAAAATGATGTTATTTAAGCCAGCGCAAATACCTGTGTTTACATCCTGTTTTCGGTTGAAGTCCAAAGTAGTCAATTGCCGAGTTCACGCGCATAGGTTTAATTACCTTTGATCACGCACGTGAACTCGGCAATCGACTACTTTGGACTTCAACCGAAAACAGGATGTCAGATGTCAGTCAGATTCACTCGTGTTCACTCTGAAGGAATCACTCACATGACCTGTGCACTTGTAATGACACATCAAGGATGTTAAGAGGCTAAAAGCAGGTTTAAAACTTGCCCCATTGAAGTCAACAGGGTGCAAATTTTAAAAATAGAATAACTCGGTGTAGGCAACACCGATTTTGGTCGTTGTTCTCTGTACTGACAGCACTCCAAATGTACAAAAAAATGAGCTCAATGTTAAAATTGACCGGAGTTCTCCTTTAATAACTGCCAGCTTGAACGATCTTGGAACATAACCTAAAGATAAAGACGAGTTAATAATATTGAGAAGAGGCTCTTCCACTACAGGTAACACTTCTTTCAGTAGTTTAGTGTGTATTGGATCTAATAAACATGTTGTTTTAGATGAAGTGATAAGTTTATTTAGCTCTTCCTGTCCTATGGTTGTAAAGCAGTGTAATTGTTCTTGAGGGGTGATAATTGAGGCTGAAACATAAGACGATGTTAAAGGTAGTACATTTACAATTGTATTTCTGATGCAATTGATTTTCTCATTTAAGAAATTCATAAAGTCATTACTACTAAACTGTAATGGAATAATTTGTTCAGGCGATGTCTGTTTATTTGTTAATCTCACACTATACTAAAAATCTTGGATTATTTTGGTTATTTTCTATTAGTTCGCGGAGATGCTCGGCCCTGGCTGCTTTAAAAGCTTTTTTATAAGGGGAAGTGCTGTCTTTCCACGCGATTCTAAAGACCTCTAGGTTAGTTTGTTTCCATTTGCGAAGTTTCTCTCTTGATAGCGTGAGTAATACTATTGTACCATGATGCTGTACTTTTCTCTATAACCTTATTTAATCTGATTGGTGCAACAGTTTCTAATGTACTGGAGAAAATGTGGCAAATACTGCTAGTCATTTCCTCTAGTTCATTTGTGTGTTTGGGTACACTGGGAAGCTGAGACTGATCAGGCAGGTTATTTGTAAATCTGGAAGAATTGTTCTACCGTACCGATAACGCAGCGCGACATGACAAATTTCAGCAGTACGCAGTATGAACGTTACAAGGTAGTGATCAGTGATATCATCACTTTGCGGTTGAATATCTATATCAGTTGGATTGGTTCCATGCGATGTAATTAAATGTAGTGTATGATTAAAGCGATGGGTGGGTCTAGTGACATTTTGCTTGACCCAAAAGGAGTTTAGTAAATCTGTAAACGCAGCCCCTAACGCATCATTTGAATTATCTACGTGAATGTTAAATTTTAATTATCTACGTGAATGCATTATGTATTAGTCTGCTATAAGGCAAGTCTCCTCCAACCTAAGATGATCCACGAGAACTTGATATTTGAAGAGCTCAGTGGCATCCCTTAGCAGCAGATTCGTTAGGGCAAGCTTCAGTCTGGAGAACTCCATGTGGTCCCTATGGATAAAGAGGGGAATTTTCGGTGTTGGGCCACGATATTCCTTTTCTTCCACAGTAGTTGACGAAGGCTGGTACATTACGTCACTGAAGGGGGTACGCTGACTCGTGTGAGGCCTTGGTAAGTGTCTAGGTGGAGGCCCAGATTCGGCTCAATCCTTGACAGGAGGAAAGCTGGGGACTGGTGAGTAATACTGCATCCACAGAGTTGGAGACTGAGCCTCATAGCTGGTATTCTCTTAGGGATTGAGGACAATCGGCTCCTGGTAGCTGAGCTAGATGCAGCACTATCTCCAGCAGAGGGCCATGGTGGAGGTGTATCCAGTCGTCATACTCTTCTTCCCTTTGGGTCTGTCACAGAGCTGCCCTATATGTTCCCTGTGTTCGCCTTGTTTAGCCCCTTTGTATAAAGACATGAACACATATTTGGGTTTTTAAAAACTCTTTATTTACCTTGATGTGTCAGCGAGGTGGAGAGGTGGAACACACACACACACACATATAAACAAACACATAGGCAAGGCAAGGCAAGGCAAGTTTATTTATATAGCACATTTCATACACAATGGCAATTCAAAGTGCTTTACATAGAAGAAATTAAAAATAATAAAAAGAAATAAGAATAAATAAAACAGTTTAGAAAAATAAAAAATAAAATACAGTACAGTACAGTCGGACGAACATTGGCACAGTGCTCTATAGCGTTTATACGCCCACGTATAAATATAATTAATTATTATTCATAACGAATTATGAACAATAATTAATAATTTAATTATTTTCAGAATTTACTGTAGCAGAATCAATAGTATGATCATTTTATCAGTTCATCCAACGAACAGAAAGCATAACCAATTATTAACTCTAGGAAATATAATATCTTCCTGGCCAAGAAAGAATAATCCCCAGCTAACCATAAATTAAGAAATAAATTAAGGGTAAAAGCATAGGTAACTTAAAATCGAAGTTCAAAACAATAAATTTGTAAGCAGATACACAAGTAATCTGTTTTCAAATACAAACAATACTTTATTGATTATATACTAACACATACAGCTAATGTCTAACACAAACACACACACACACACACACATTCATACGAGTTGCAGAAAGGAAGAGAGTGAGGAAAGAGTGGGTTTAAGAGTGAAAGGATGAAATCTCACGATTCCATATGCACTTAGACATGACCTGAACGAACCATCAAACATTAATTTAACCCTTCTATCGTTTTAGGCAGGTTATTAAAGTTATATAAATACACCAGTTCAGCTTTTAGTCTGGAGGTACTTGCTTGTCTTCTGCGTTCCTTTTTGGAATTCCCTTTGTTGCGTAAAAGGGGGTTTCCCTCGTCCGTTCGTCGGCTGGCCTCCTCATGCTTGGATAAATGTCTGTGGCGTTGATGTCGGATGGTTGAAAAGTTTTTGAAGTTGAAAGCGGTGCGTTGCAGAAGAAACGTGGCTTGAAATCTTGTCGCACAACTTAACTTAGAACCGAGACTCACAACGGAAAATAAAGGAAATGATAACTCAGAAAAGAAAAGAAAATTTAGACGAGAGTAGTAAGATGGCTTGAAAAAATCTAACCCATCTGATCTTAATTTGGGTTGGTCTGCTCCTCAGTTACATGGTTACTCTGGTTCAGATCTTCATCTTTTTCTGCCCATCTCTCTTGAGAGTGATAGCAGAGCGTTTCTTGAGGGTGAACCCAGAGAGCGAGAGCACAGAGAGAGAGTTTTGTTTTTGGGTCTAAGGTTTTTAAACTAAAAGTTTGTCCCCCCTCCTGAAGAGATCGGACCAATTAGACACTGGCTTTGTTCGTCTCATCGTAAATCATGCATTATCTGGGGGGGTGTCTGTTCTCTAGCTCTTAAGCAGAGAGAATAGAGGCCACAGTTTAGACATGATTTCTAATTAAAAGAAGATCAAAACATATTACACAGATATCATTCGAGCCATCTTTTGAATCCTGGGCATACGATCATACTGATATGAAACACAACACACTTTCATTCAAACATCTAACAGTTATAACACTTACATGAATTATATGGGATCAAAACATATTATCTTATTAAAATATGCATATAAGTGGTGGAAACAACACAGGATTAGGTAGTTGCATGACTGTTTGATCATGAGTCCATTGAAAATTGTTCTCGAATGAGTTTTATGTATACTGTAGGAAAAATCTCAGTTTTCTGGTTTAGAAGAGAAAAGAACTCTCTTAAGAAAGTTTGTTCGTTCAGAGGTCCCAACGGGGGAGGGGTCAGGAATGTTGTTGTGCCATCTCTGCACCAATTTGTCTTTTAAAAAACCCCTCACATTGACAAGCTTTTCCGGTAGTTTGGTCATTAGAAGGGTCTTTTGCAGACTCTCTGGCACCGGGATGGGTGACTTATGGCTCTGGCCTTGGTGATTTGACTCTGGAATGTGCGGACACTGTCTTTATCTTAACCAGTCAGTCCACAAAGCTAGCATTGATCAGTTATTTCGTTATTGCTGGGGGCTCTTTTAAATAGTCAGAATGATGAGGATCATGAAACGTTCTGAACAAATCTTCTCTTTTGGTTCAGCAGGAAGTAGAGAGTTTGAATTAATTTTCTGGAAGAACATTAGTCTGTGGTTGGTTTCTTCTCATTGTCGTTACAGCTCATTCAGTAAATGCACAGCTAAACAGATGTGTTTTGAGTCTGGATTTGAATGTGACTACTGTAGGAGCACATCTGATCTCCTCTGGAAGCTGGTTCCAGTTGCGGCTGGCATAATAGCTAAAAGCGGACTCGCCATGCTTAGAGTGAACCCTTGGTATTTCTAGCTGATATGATCCTAGTGATCTGAGTGATCTGTTGGGTTTATATTCAGTGAGCATATCTGCAATGTATTGAGGTCCTAGGCCATGAATGATTTATATACCAGTAATAATACTTTAAAATCAATCCTAAATTTAACTGGGAGCCAGTGTAAAGACCTGAGGACTGGTGTGATATGTTCATATTTTCTGGTTCTGCTCAGAATCCTGGCGGCAGCGTTCTGTATGAGCTGCAACTGTCTTATGGTCTTTTTGGGAAGGCCAGTGAGGAGTCCATTACAATAATCCACCCTGCTGGTGATGAAAGCATGCACAAGTTTCTCTAAGTCTTGTCTGGAAACAAAGCATCTAATTCTTGCAATATTTTTCAGATGATAGTATGCTGATTTAGTTATTGCTTTGACATGACTACTGATACTAAGGTCTAACTCTAGTGTCACACCAAGATTCCTGATTTGATTTTTTGTTGTTTGACCCCTAGAGTGAAGATATGCGTTTACCTTGAGAACTTCATCATTGTTTCCAAACGCAATGACTTCAGTTTTGTCTTTGTTTAACTGAAGAAAGTTTTGACACATCCAACTGTTGACTTCATCGATGCATTGACACAGGGAGTCAATGGGGCTGTAATCGTTAGGCGATAGGGCTAAGTAGATCTGTGTGTCGTCTGCATAGCTGTGCTAAGCAATTTGGTTCTTTCTCATTATTTGGCTCATTGGGAGCATATACACATTGAACAGGAGTGGCGCAAGAATCGAGCCTTGAGGGACTCCGCATTTCATGGATGTCCACTCAGACTTATGGTCTCCTATACTCACATAATAACCTCTCCCATCTAAGTATGACCTGAACCATTTTAGGACTATCCCAGAAAGCCCCACCCAGTTTTCCAGCCTGTCAAGAAGTATGTTATGATCGACAGTGTCAAATGCAGCACTGAGGTCGAGTAGTACCAGCACTGATAATTTGCCATGAATCAGTATTTAAGCGAATATCGTTTATTATATTTATGAGCGCTGTCTCTGTGCTGTGGTGTGGTCGGAAACCAGATTGAAAATTGTCAAAGTATCCATTCGAGCATAAGAATTTGTTCAGCTGACTGAAGACAACTTTTTCAATGATCTTGCCTATGAAAGGAAGATTTAAAAATCTGCCTATAGTTGCTTAATATGGTCTTGTCCAGATTACTCTTTTTCAGGAGGGGCTTGACAACTGCAGTTTTCAGGGAGTTTGGAAAACTCCCAGAGAGAAGTGAAGCATTTACCACTTCTAGAAGATCTGCTTCTAAACTGTTTAACACACTTTTGAAAAATGATGTGGGAAGTGTGTCAAGAGCGCAGGTTGATGTTTTAAGGTGCTGTACGGTTTCTTCCAAAATTTTGCCATCAATTTCTTTGAAATCAGACATAGTAACTACTTTCACAGGTGGTCTGATCTGTCTGACCCCAGGGCAACTCAAGGATGTGCTGATCACCTTTCTGATATTATTGATTTTCTCAGAGAAGAAAGAAGCAAACTCACTGCACTTGCTGTCTGAGAGCATTTCACTGGGAATCTGGCTTGGGGGGTTTGTCAGTCTCTCTACAGTAGCAAAAAGAGTGCGTGTGTTGTTTAAATTACTGTTTATAATATTTGAGAGTCTGTCTAGCTTTGCCTAGTTCCATATTGAAAGCATGGATGCTGTCTTTGTAGATGTTATAATGGACTACAAGTTTTGTTTTCCACCACACGCGCTCTGCTTTTCTGCATTGTCTTTTCATATTTTGCACTGTTGTTGAGTTTCTCCAAGGTGATTTTTGTCTGCCACTCTTCTTCCTGACTTTAACAGGAGCAATTTCATCAATTACACTTTTAACTTTTGAGTTAAAAGAATCAAGGAGAAAATCAACAGAGTCTGCAGATATGCTTGGTGTTAAGGATATAGCCTTCATAAATAGTACACTAGTGTTCTCATTTAAGCATCTGTCACGGGTGACAAAAGCGCTTAGCGAGCGGAACCCTTCCTCTGAATCACGAGTTTCCTGAGGGAGCGATTTGTATGCAACACATCCGACTCCGGTTCCGGGTGTGGCAGGAATTTTGCCTGGCCTGATTGGCGCTGATGCACTGCAGGTGCGAGAGAGAGAGACACAGCCTTCACATAGGCTTTCCGCTTTACAAATCAAACATAAAAAGAGCCATTGAGAGAAGCGTTGGGTGTGGATGGTGGTCGTGTTGACGGCGGACGGGAGCTGGTTCTCTCGGAGCAGTTTTGGGCACAAGTTGGCTCGTGGAAGCTGTCTGGGTGGGAAGGTCTCCTGTTGAAGTTCCCTGTTTACATCAGAAGTTGTTGCTTGTGGAAGGCAGCACGTAGTTGTGTCCCTGCTGCTAATGTTTCTGATTATGGAGTCCCCCACTATCAGAGTCCTGGGCTCGGCTGCGCTCTGAGCTGTGTGCCGCTGTCTGCTCGACCTTGAGCGCCCGTTAGCATCAGTGTTAGCTACTGGCCCATTCAGTCTGTGTTCGATCACATTCATCACGTTTGGGGATTCCTCATTTACATTCCTTAGTACTTCAAATCTGTTCTCAAGATGTATAGGCGGTGGTAGGAGACCAGTGTTTACAATCCTTGTCAGAGCTGTATCTGGGGTAGAGGATGCTACTGCGGCAATATGTGATGCTCGTGACAATCTGATGTCTCGAGTGCCTTTGAGTCTCGCTCCCTGTTTGTGCCATCGATTAGTAAGTCGATCGGCTTGTTTCTCTACCTGTCGAGGAGCACTAGTTTCATGGGACTCACCGGCTATATGCTGAGGGTGTCCATGACGAAGCTCTGTTGTGTACTCCGTCTGGTTTGGTGGTCCCGTAAGTAACTTTGTTTCAAGAACTGCAATCCTTTGTAAAAGTCTGTGGCAGTTGTTGCAGCAAGTAGATTCTTGAACCAGAAGAGGCATTTTCTCTTATCCTTGTAGGCAGTTGTGTTTTCCTTTCCCCGGAATGTAAGCTGGTCGGGTAAAAGAATTCTGCGTTTTTGTAGTAATCCAAACTTTGTCGTATAAGCACTGTGCTGATTTGCTGAAATTAAAATTAGGTGATAAAAGGAAATAAAATATAAAAAAATAGGAGATAAAATGTAAAAGTAGGGCTGGGCGATATGGAGCAAAAAATATATCTCGATATATTTTGCTATATCTCGATATACGATATATATCTCGATAACTTTACAGGAAAAATAACCCCCCAAAAACTACTGCAAAAACAAATATGCCAAATACCACAAAGTCTTTTTTTTATTGAAGTGCAAATAGGTAGGCAGTTCATGTAGGAACAAAGTGTTTCTGCGACATTTAAAAAAAAAAAAAAATCCCTGTATACAAAAATAATAATTTAACTGTAAAATAAAGGAAGAAATAATACATATTGCACTAGGGTTGTGCCGATAGACGATAGTATCGTGTATCGACGATAGACAGAGATATTGCCGATGGCAGATGCCTTTGACGATATCAATACGATAATTGGCTCGTTTTCCCATTAATGTATTAAATCATTATTATTATCATTATGAAGCTAGTATAGTTATTAAATTAATTAGGAACTACAATTATATTTGCCTTGCCTAAATTCATAACGACATCACCACATAACCACACTTGCGACATCACGCGCGTATGAGGACTCCTCAAAGAAAATGTTTTTAAAACAGACAAAAAAAAAAAAAAAAAAACTACATCCCACAACGAAATTTAATTGCAAGGTGATCCATTCACAAATTGTCAAGAGTGCTTGTTTTAACAGACGCATCATTCTTATACAGAGCCAAGATGAAGACGCGGCATCGTTGTTCGTCAGTATTTTGTTTCCATAGCACATTAACAAAATATTTAATGACACTAATAACACTAAAAACAATACAATTACAAAATAGTAATTATAATAATAATATCAATAAAATTATATAGGCCGCCTAGGCATAATAAAAGTCTTTAGTTCACGAAGCATCTGTGAAACTCTGCCATCTGTGAAAATCACAAGCAACTTCAAACTTGTTTAACAAGAAATATTCTTCTAATTTTTTCGCTGTCAATAATGTAAGTCCACAAGAGAAATATTAAGCCAGTAAATTAAGATAGGCCTAGTTGCTTATCCACCGTCGTCTCTGAGAGAACGCGCTGTTAATGCAGCGAAAGCTCAGTCCGTTTCTGCTTTCATTTTCAGGGAATAAGCGCGTTTACATGCACGTTATTAACTCGATTATGCCGAATAAACTGACAATGCATGCCATGTGGTCATGTAAACGGATTAACCCGTTTTCCTTTATCAGAGTAAAGTCATAAGTTTAAGTAGGCGTATAACCGATCGACTTTTAGATTTTTGCCTCTGATTTCTCCCGGCATTTAAAACACATTAACCTGCGTTATTGAAGTGCGGTGCGCATATGTGAAGTGCATCCAGACAGAGAGTGCACTGGTAGGAGGACATATATCGCAGACTCCGACTCTTTCTTGACCCAAGAAATTAAAACGTGTTCTCATCTCGTGCAGAAGTAGCCTACAGTCAAAATGCTGCATCTGTAACGGCATGAGAGGATAATGTGGGTCCGTAAATTTCCCGCTGACATGTTGAAATACTCAGTCAGATACAAGAATGATTAGGATCTTTTTTTACCTCACTATACCAGGAAATAACCTGATTTAGCCTATTAATAAACACTCCACCTTTGCTAGCAAAATAGAAAAAGATTCTCATTTAAAACGAAGTAATAAAACAAGCAAATTGATGAGTAAATAAGCAAGTTAATAATCAAATAAGTAAGCCCCGCCCCCCTCACGATAATATCGTGTATCGCCGATCTCACAGGCTGGCGATAGGACGATATGAAAATGGAGCATATCGCCCAACCCTATATTGCACTATTTTAAATAAACCTGTATAGAAATATCATTACTAATTTTGGCAAATAAATAAAAAAATGCCATATATCCCCCAAAAACTGCACAACTGTAGAGTAAAACATTAATTAAAAAAAAAAGTTATACTAATGCATCTAAAAATTGACATGATTATTACAAAATCACACTGTCTGGGGCCTCTGGAGAACTCAGAACAACTGCTAGCATAAAGTTTAAGGTAAAAATAACTGCAATTAAATTACAGTATCTTACTACTATGCAATTAGATAAACTGTTCATTCATTACATCGCTTTACCTCTGTCTTTATCCACCTTTATCCTCTTCTTTTTGGCACTGTATCTATAGCAGAATAGGTAGGCTAATGCTAATTTATAATGTGTCATGTAAATTCGGCCATCCGTCACAATCAGGAAACTTTCACCGTGTCTAGACCTGGCGCGAGCTGACAGGCCCGTTTCTACAGGGGAGCATGTTAAGTGTGAGTGTGTTATCGCCCTCAAACAAAAGCAATGCGGCGAGAGGCGACGTTACACAAAAAATTACTAACAACAACTGATCGTGCGCGCGCTGTTTCTGACGCACTTCAAGCACTCGCTGGGCGGGGAAAGCTTGATGTGCCTGACCGGACTCGGCGGACTTGGTTGAATGAGACAACACGCGAGGGGAGGGGGAACAAAAGCAAGGAGGCGGAGGAGGGCGGGGGCGAGCACAGCACAGAGAAGGCAAACAAGCAAAGTGGCGAAATCAGAATTAAATATATACAATATATCGATATATACGATATGTCAAAATCCATATCGAGTTTAAAAAATATCTCGATGGGAGATGACGTGATGCTCTTCATCTAAGTGGCACGGTTTCGCTGAGCTCCCGCGACCGTCGCGCTATTTTCACTTTATTCACATCGAACTGCGTGGCTGTTTCACTTAAACTCCGGGAATTTTATTCCTAACCATGTCGGGAACCGGTCCCGCCGCCTCCCAGCAAGAAACTAGACGGGGTCGCACGACAACGAAAGGCCAATCGGCCGCTAATCAAAGTAGTAAAGATGGCGGTTCCTCGGCCGAACAGTCCAGCCTAGCACAGGCTGTAACTGAAAATGTAAGTGCGTTTCTGGACGAGAAATTTGCTCGTTTTGAGTCGACGTTAGACTCAATTGCAACCCGTTTAGAGGACAACACGAAGCGCATCACGGAGGCGGAGAGTCGTGTTTCCCAGACTGAAGACAAAGTGGCGGAACTTCACAATAAGGTAGCGGCGCTGGAAAAAACAGTGCAGTCCCTTTCGGAGAGAGCAGAAGACGCCGAAAATCGCAGCCGGCGTGATAATATTCGCATCATAGGCTTGAAAGAAGGCGCGGAGGGTCGCAGACCTGTTGAATTTTTCCAGACTTGGCTGCCTAAGATGCTGGGAATTGAAACTAAAAATGCCGCTGATAAAATTGACCGGGCGCATAGAACACTTGGCCCGCTCAAACCAAACCGCACACGTCCTGTGTTGATCAAGCTTCATAACTACTCGGACAAGACTAAAATACTGGCAGCTGCTAAGAAGAAGGATCATCTCGCATATGAAGGCAGTGACATTTATATTACACAGGATCTGTCAGTCAAGGTCAGGGAGGCGAGACGGGCATACAACGAAGTCTGCGGGCAGCTTATTCAAAGAGGAGTCCGTTTCGTGATGCGCTACCCTGCTAACCTCTGTTTCAACTTTAACGGATCAGACTACTCCTTCAGCTGTGCAGAGGATGCCCGGGCGTTTTTGAGCGGGTTGGACTAATATTATACTGCTTACACGAACAGATGGGAGGAGCGCAGGGGCCCCTTTTTACACATTAGGTAAATATGTGGACAGATAGGTACTTTAAAGACACGGGTCATTTAAAGACTTTATTGCTGATTCTTTACCTGTTCTGCGCTGAATTCGTTTTGAGTGACTTACGGTGCACTTAAAGACCTTTATTTTTATTTTACTGGAATTCTTATTGTTCTGTAACGAGCGATGTTATTATTTTTTTCCATTTGAGGTGTCTGGCCTAGGGCTCGTATTTTATTGCCGCGTAGTTATTGTTATGCAAGATTTTGCGCGATGGAAGTGGGGGGGTTAGATAGAGTTATACTCCGTCTTTCGGTGTGATGTGGCTACTTTTTTTCACGTTCTCTACACATTTGCATTTAAGTTTGGCTGTGGGGGCGGGAGGTGTTTATCAAACTGCGTTTGTACTCGTTTCTGGTAAAGGGGTGGGGTGGTTATGGTTTGGTTTTGTGTGTTTTTTTGTTCTTTATTTTGACCATTCTCTGTGTTGTTCCAACAACCCAAGACCCTTTCACACTTGGATTTCTGTATTATTAAGACAACTTAAATATATTGGTATAATCTGATTATGAGTGATCTTAAATTTATTAGCCTTAATGTAAAAGGTATTAACCATGTTGTTAAAAGGCAAAAACTTCTTTCTTTTTTTCAGAAGGAGAAATGTCAGATTGCATTGTTGCAAGAAACCCACCTCTCTGATACAGAGCATATGAAGCTGCGTAGAAACTGGGTTGGCCAAGTTTTTTTTTCTTCGTATAAGTCCAATAGTAGGGGAGTTGCAATTCTTCTTCATAAAAATCTTTCCTTTACATTTGAAAAATCAGTTGAAGATAATGAAGGTCGCTATGTACTCCTTTCAGGTTTCTTATATGGGGAGCATGTTCTGATTGGCTGCATTTATGCTCCTACGGTATATGAGCCTAATTTTTTTTCTAAGTTATTAGCTGACATTTCTTCATTTTCATGCTCTCGCATACTCTTGGGAGGGGATTTTAACTGCGTTCTAGACCCATCCATAGATCAGTCCCCTTCAAGAGGTATCAGACAAAGGAAAAGTCTTATGCTTTTGGAATTCTGCAAGGATCTGGAACTGTTTGATGTTTGGAGGGTATCTCATATGAGGGAGAAAGATTATACTTTCTACTCTCAGCCCCATCAAACATTTTCACGTATCGATCTATTTTTAGTATCCCAGGAGTTATTGGATAGAACAGTGGATAGCTCTATTGGGATTAGGACTTTGTCTGACCACTCTCCCATTACAATAATAGTCTGTCCTCCCTACAGAGACCGATGTAGTAGACAGTGGCGACTTAACCCTTCATTACTGAGCTGTCCTAAATTTATGCATTTTCTCAAACAACAATGGAAAATCTTTATTGAAATCAACAAAGCTCCTGAGATCACTCCGTCAGTCTTATGGGAGTCAGCAAAAGCCTATTTGCGAGGTGTAATTATATATTACACCTCAGCCAAAAAGAAAGCAGCAATGAAAAACATAGTAGAACTTGAAAAGAAAATTAAGTCTTTGGAGAGAGATTTTAAATTGTTACCATCCAGAGGTGTGTCCCAACAACTTAACGCAGCCCGTTTGGCTTTAGATCAACTACTAACCAAGAAGGTTGAATCTTCTCTTTTTTTTTGCCAGACACAGACTTTATGAGTCAGGGAATAAACCTGGCCGTCTTCTTGCACGGCTGGCTAGGGGGAGGATAGAGACTAATGTAATCTCATCCTTAAAGGATACCTCCGGGGCTCATAGGTTTGAAAATAAATACATTAATAAAATTATGAAAGAATATTATCAAAATCTTTACTCATCAGAATGCCATTCGACAGAGCAAAGGATGAACCTTTTTCTTGATAACATCAGATTACCCTCTCTTACAGTGGAAGAGCAAGCAGAACTCTGTAGGCCAATTACAGAGGAGGAGGTTCTTTTTTCCATAAACGCTCTAAGAGGAGGGAAGGCCCCTGGGCCAGATGGTTTTTGCCCAGAATTCTATAAAAAAAAATGGGAAAAGAAATAGTAGGATCACTAACTGAAATGTTTACTGATTCATTGAAAAATGGTCACCTTCCACCCACTTTAAATTTGGCAAATATTTCTTTAATTCTTAAAAAGAATAAACCACCTGATTCATGTAGCTCCTATAGACCTATTAGCTTAATTGGGGTTGATGCTAAGATACTCTCTAAACTGCTGGCCAGAAGACTTGAGGTGGTTCTTCCTAACCTTATAAACCCAGATCAGACGGGCTTTATACAGAAACGTTTTTCTATCACAAATATAAGGAGACTCTTGAATGTTATACAGTATACCAACCAGCAGAACTGTGAGGCGATCTCTGTATCTTTAGATGCAGAGAAAGCTTTTGACAGGGTTGAGTGGGGCTACCTGTTTGAGGCTTTGCAGAGATTTGGTATAGAGGGTGAATTTCTAAAATGGATTCAAACTATTTACCATTCCCCTATGTCTTGTGTTATTACTAATGGTCTACGGTCAGATTCTTTTCCGCTTGCTAGGGGCACCAGACAGGGCTGTCCGTTGAGCCCTCTTTTGTTTGCGCTGGCTCTAGAACCTTTAGCAGAGGCTATTAGACAGAATAGGGATATAAAGGGTATATCGATGAGGGGTGCTGAGCACAAAATTGCACTATATGCAGATGATATCTTGTTGTTTCTATCCTCACCTGAATTGTCGATACCAGCAACATTATCATTATTTGATGAATTTAGCGCAATCTCAGGGTACAAAATTAACTTTAACAAATCAGAAGCATTACCGCTAGGTAATTTTGATACTAAATCATTAATTAATTTCCCCTTTAAATGGTCAACATCTGGATTTGTTTATCTTGGGATTAATGTGTCAACTGATTTAAATAAATTATGGAAACTTAATTATGCTCCAATTATTCATACTGTAAAAAGAGACTTAAACCATTGGCAAGCTCTCCCTCTTTCACTGCTTGGTAGGATAAGTTTAATCAAGATAAATATCCTCCCTCGACTATTGTACCCTCTTCAGATGCTACCCTTATGGTTAAGCAGGAAAGTCTCTGCTCAGCTGGAAAGTGATTTTTCTAGATTTATATGGAATGGTAAAAAGCCTAGACAAAAGTTTTAAATCTCTGCAGATGCCAGTGGAGTTGGGTGGATTAGCTATGCCAAACATTCTATATTATAATTGGGCTTGCCATGCTAGACTTATTTGGGAGTGGTTTAGGTCTTACTATGATCTGTGTCCTACTGTGGATTCCTGGGCCTGCACTCCGCTCTCTGTCTGGAGCCTGTTTGCTTGTCCCCATAAGTATGATGAGACTGTGAGAAAGAATCCAATACTCTATAGTTCTATTAAAGTTTGGCGACAGATCTCTAGGTTCTTTGGGAGAGGCAGAACTATATTCATGCTGAATCCAATATATTCGAATCAGGATTTTGCTCCCGGAATAGGTTCACCTCTCTTTAAAACATGGCACATGAAGGGGATTCGTGTGCTAGGAGACCTGTTTCAGGATGGCTCGCTAATGTCTTATCAACAAGTACAACAAAAGTTTGATCTCCCAAATCAACATCACTTTGGATATCTGCAAATTCGGCACTACCGTATTTTCCGCACTATAAGGCGCACTTAAAAGCCTTTAATTTTTTCAAAAAACGACAGTGCGCCTTATAATCCGGAGCGCCTTATATATGGATAAAACAACCGCTGACTTAAACCTTGTTTATACTTTCGCCTGGCAACGGAGCGCGAGCCTCCGCTGACTGCGCGCGCAACTCCCCATGCAGACGAGGCATTTATACTTGACGCAACTGTTTTGTTTTAGACTGAACACCAGACCATACAACTGATTTAGACGCGCAAACTGGGTGCCGGTGTGATGAGATATACTACTAATATCCGTCTGCTCGGGCAGATAATGCTCAAAGTCATGCATCTTCGGATGCATCCGGAGATGCATGACTTTGAGCCGAATCTGCCCGAGCAGACGCCAGACGGATATTAGTTTTTTTTATTACCTTCGCGCTCATGCGGACGCGTCGAGTATAAACAAGGTTTTACAGCTCAGCAACTTGTTTTTTAGGCTTGAAAAGGTTGGTGACCACTGCATAACGCAAACCCAGTCAAACGTTTGACTGCAGTATCTTCTATTCTATGCGCCTTATAATCCGGTGCGCCCTATATATGAAAAAAGTTCTAAAATAGGCCATTCATTGAAGGTGCGCCTTATAATCCGGTGCGCCTTATAGTGCGGAAAATACGGTATGTTATTTCAAAGCAAAAACAAGTGCCAGATCCATTAGCACCTAGCAGTTTGGAGAGTTTCCTTATCAACACAACTAATGCTGCTCATTTTATTTCTAGATTTTATTCTTTTTTATATTCTAATGTCTCTGGACTTTTAAACACTGTGGCTCGAAAGTGGGAGGAAGATCTATGTAATGTTTATATAGACGATGACTGGCAGGAGGCTCTGAAAAGTGTTAGATCCACTTTTACTTGTAACCGGCTTAGAGAGACTCAGTATAAGATCTTGCATAGGTTGCATATAACGCCTGTTTTAATGAATAAAATTGATCCCTCTATGCCATCTCTTTGTATTAAGTGCCATACAGAACTAGGAACATACTTTCATTGTTTTTGGAGGTGCAAGTTCATTTCAAGATTCTGGAACTTTATTGCATACGAAATTAGCACTATTCTTAAGATAAAATTGAAACTGGATCCTGGTCTCTTTCTTTTGGGGCTCCCTTCTAAAAGGCAGGCAATGTCGTTGTCACTTAATGCAAAAGGTTATAGATTGCTAGATAAACTGCTACTTGTGGCAAGGAAATGCATCCTTATTAAATGGATAAAAAGTACTCCCCCCTCTGTCACACAGTGGTATAAAGAGATTTTTGCAGCTTTACCACACGAGAGGCTGGCAGCTGTACTTAGGGGTAATATACAGAGCTTTCAGAATGTATGGTCTCCTTTTATAGATCACTTGCCTCCAGATGTGAGAAAAATGGTTTTGTGTGTTAATTAGGGCTTTTGGGTTGTCAGATCCCTCCTCCTGGAGGTGGGCTCAATAATAAATAAAGAATGGTCTTGGTTCCTTTGTTTTAACACAATTTTTTTTTCTTTGTTGTTGTTGTTCTAAATGACATGTCTTCATTATAGGGTTATATTACTGAACATATCTAGGGTAATATATACAGGAAATATCTTTTGTTTGTGTGCTTTTACAGAAGTTGTGACTGTTTAATTTAGTGGCTAGTTAGTCACCAACATTTATACTTATAGATGGTATTATGTTTTTAATTTTTATTTTATCATCCTTTTACTCTCTAAATGTATATTTACTCATTTTGGATTTGCTTATTTATTTGATATTATTGTTTATTGTTTAAAATTCATGTCACAATGGCCTAAAGAATTGTTGTTAACCTATTGTATTTCTGGAAAGCACATTGTACACTCATCCTGCTAATATTGAATAAACATGTCAAAAAAAAAAAAAAAAATCTCGATATATCGTAAATATCGAGATATCGCCCACCCCTATGTAAAAGCGATAGAGCAAAGCGCGGAGCAGTAAGCAAGAGCGTCCGAACAGTAGCTGAGCAGGAAGTCAAGGTTTGACATACCTGCAACTAGACTGTTGTGTCTCAGACTGGCCACCTTAGCACTAAACCAGTGGACATTTAAGCTATATTGCTCATAAACTGTTGACTATCACCTGGATTGGCATAAATGGTGGCGGCCATCTTGAATGGAGTAAAACACCTGGGCCCGTATTCATAAAGAATCTTAATGCAAAGAGTAGCTCCTAGTGACAAAATTCTAAGAAAATTCTTAGAAATGTGGGCGTTTACTCTTAAATTTAAAGAAAAAATCCTAGTAAAGAAAAAAGTAATTCAGAAAGCATCTTAACCCTTAAAAGAGGTCTTAAGGTCAAAATTGTTAGGAGCACGGACGAGGACTTTTAAGAGGCTTAAGAGTTTCTTTAGCAGAGGAGAAAATGGCAGAAAGACGAAGAGGGAGAAGAAATGTGTTGCAGACAATAGATAACAGTGAGTTAATAAGACGCTATAGATTAGATCGTGCAGGGATCATGTTTGTGACTGATCTTATTAGAGACACGCTAACATCTCACTACATTATGATATTTGGGAACTGGGAAAATTCCATGTTTGATACATTAAAACCAACATTCAAACCACCACCACTTAAATAGACATGCCAGTAATCAGTTTTTTTTTTATCATTTTTATCATTTTTATCATTCTAAGCCAAGCAAATACCTTATAGGAAATTAACAGCATGGTAAATAAAAAAAGGATATACACATATATAATGTGTGTGTGTGTGTGTGTGTGTGTGAGAGAGAGAGAGAGAGAACGGTCAAATAGGAAAAATTATGCATGTAATTTCAAAGTGAAGGCTTAGAATAGAACCTATGCTTAAAATCACTCTTTTTTTTCCTTCTTGGTCAACCAACCAATCACAGTCGTCAAAAGATAGTGTCATACATAGCAACGGGCTCAACCCCGCCTCCTCACTAAGATAAAAGTTGCTTGTGTCTTTTCTTCACTCAGAGTTGCTCTCAGATCGGTCTCGAATTGCTCTTAAGCTAAGACTCCTACGTAAAAGTTTTTAAGCTAAATTAGGAGTTTTCTGAGAGGATTCTTAGAATCTTTATGAATACGGGCCCTGATCTTTTATTAAAAAAAAGTATACCTTTGTTGTGTTGCATCATGGGAGTGGGAGATACCAAGTACGGTGGGAAAGGGCTGGAAACTGTTTTTTATGAGGTTATTGCTCTTGACTTTTTATAATTATTGTGTGTTGTGCAATTTATATTTGTGTATTGAAGAAATGGTTGTACCCATGTGTACAAATTATCACACAATGAAGTGGTCAGTGAGTCTATGACTGGTGTTCAGTGAGTGCAGTAACTGTTGAGGAGTACTCTGATGACTTTAGGGGTCGGGTTAGATGCTCAAAAACATCTACAGTACACAATAGTCATACTCCAGAATATCATGTCATGGCAGCAAAATTATAACCCATTTCATGATGATAAAATTCCCATGCACATTGTGTCTGTGTATTGATGCCAAATGTTTATCAATGAAAGCAATAAGCTACTGGCCGCGGCACAATAAAGAGGCTAAAGGGCTCTTTTGGCATCTGTGTAGTGTCACACTCATTTGTCTTGGAAACGTGATGATGTCGGACACCTTGGGAATGCGAAGCCGTTGTCTCACACCCTTTTTTTCAGTTAACCAGGTGCAATCTCTCAAGAAAATATGTTAACTATCAATTCTTGTCAAAAACACCTAATGCCACCCTTCTCCACTGAACTGACAAAGGAAAATTGCATCAGTATTTCATCAGCCAAGAAAAATCAGAAATTGGTGTTGCAATGGCACTATTCATGATCTTGGCAGCTGTACTAGTAAAACATGTTGAACGAGTTTGAGA